>NW_026800005.1:0-224698 GCF_032191835.1 Heteronotia binoei | reverse complement strand
TTCGCTATAAAGACACCAGTCAGCAGTGTTCTTTAAATATCTCAACACTCTCTTAGCAGCAACCCAGTGATTCTGCTTAGGGTTCTGGGTAGCTCTTGCCAACAGATTACAGGCTACTGATATGTCTGGCCGAGTCCAATTACTGATATAGCTCAGACTACCAATTAATGACCTGTACATTTCAACATTACATGGTGAGCTATCTGTAACATCATTTACAAAGCCGGTCACCATAGGGGTTGAAACAGTTTTGCAATCAGTCATCTTGTACTTGTCCAACAAATCTATGATTTTAGGGTTTTGTGACAGTTTAAAACCTTGTGTAGTTTTTGCAATATCTACACCCACATAGGTCTGTACAGTACCAAGATTTCTCAGTTTAAACTTCTTACTTAAGGCTGAAACAATATCATCTGTTTGTTTCTTTGTCTTGGTTAGAATCCCCAAGTCATCCACAAAAGTAAGAACAATACATCTTGTTTCACCACTTCCCTTGGTAAACACACATGGATCAGCAATGCTCTGGGTAAACCCTAGCTGTTTAAGTGTACCCACTAGGCATTTTGACCATTGATGACCACTTTGCTTTAGACCATACAAGCTCTTATTAAGCAACCAGTATCCCTTTCCAGTACCAGGAATACCTTCTGGTCTCTTTAAATAAATTTGGTGCTCCAAATTAGCATTTAGGTATGCCACACAGACATCCAAATGGGTAAAATGGAGTTTTTCTCTAGCTGCCACAGTTAAGGCAGTTAGAAGTGAACTGCTCTTTAACGTTGGAGCAAACACTTCGTCATAAGTCTCATTAGTCTGTCTGCAACCTTGTGCTACAAGCCTCGCCTTATACTTTTTCCCCCCAGACTGGTCTGTTTTCACCTTGTATACCCATCTAGTGCCTATGGGTTTTACACCAGCAGGTACAGTATCAGTCTCAACATAAACATTTAAACGTTTCAGGGAAGAAAGTTCATCATCCATAGCAGCCCTCCAGTTACACTGCTCTTCCTTGGACAAAGAGAAAATGTCAGTATATTTCTCAGGCTCATGTATAGCGGACATTACAGGACTAAATCTCTCAGGAGCTCTTCTTTCCCATGTAGATCTCCTCAATGCAGGCTCATCAGTTGGCACATTCCTCCCGGATAATTCCTCACGAGTAGACTTCTCCTCCATCTCCTCCTCGTCAGGCATCTCTTCTTTTGGGGTTAACTCAGTCGCCTCTCCCTCCTCTGGGTTGCTAGGCATCGAGCTGACTTGTAACCGGACTCCTTGGTCATCCTCAGGACAGAACGCTGGCGATTGGGTGCAACGATCCCAGCCTTCTGATCGCTCCAGAAACGTGGCTGAAGCACTAATCACCACCTCACGACTGTCGAGCGTGCCAAAACGATAACAGCTCCCGTTTCTCTCATACCCGAGAAACCTCATACGTCTAGCCTTCAGTTGGCCTTTACTTCTGAGCTGTTGAGGAATATGAACAAAAGCTGTAACTCCAAATACATGCAAATTTGCCAAGTTAGTTACCTTGTCATGCCATAGGCTTGCTGGTATTTTGCCAGTAGATGAACACCAAACTCTGTTCAGGTTGTAGTTGGCACAGCACATAGCCTCTGCCCAAAATCTCCAGGGCATATCTGCATCACGTAACATACACTGGCACATGTCTTGCAATGTACGGCCTCTTCTCTCACAAAAAGCATTATGGGTAGGTCTGTATGGAGCAGTCAATCTGTGCTCAATCCCAGGTTCTGCAAACAAACTTTGAAAATGTTTATTAACAAACTCAGAGCCTCTATCAGAAATAATGCATGCAGGCACATTTCCAGTTTTTCTCTTAACAAACCTTAGCCAATTCTGCACATTTTGAAAGGTTTCAATTTTTGCTTTCAACAGGTAGACAAACCCATACCTTGAGAAGTGATCTTCTATGCTTAATACATATTTGGCCCCGCCTACTGACTCCTTAAAGGGCCCTATCAGATCTAAGAACACTAGGTCAAGAGGTTTCTTACTAGTAAATTTACTTGGAACATGAACAGGAGCTTTAGTTGATTTCACAAGCTTGCAGATTTCACAGTCAAGAAATTCCTTGCAAGGTCTAAGACTAATGCCTTCTGCCTGTTCCACAGTCTTCTTTAGAGCAGGAAAACCAGCGTGCCCTAATTTCCTGTGTAAAAGATGACAGCAATTATCATGCACTGGTTTATTTACACAGACGTTATTACACGTTTGTACCTTGGTTTGCAAGAAGTATAAATCTTCCTTCAGCATAGCCTTTACACACAAACCGTCACTGGTCCTCAGCTCACAGCACGAGGTGTCAAATTGCAGTTTGAAACCTTCCCTGCACAGAGCAGACACAGACAGCAGATTCATCTTAAGCGAAGGAACAAAACACATATGCAGCTCCTTCCTTAGGCTTGGCAGGAACACTTGGCCTCTGCCAAAAACAGTTGCTTTAATTCCATCTGCTAAAATAACAGACTGGTTATCAACAGGTGTGTAAGAAGTAAACAAACTCCTCTCCCTACAGAGGTTCTCCGACGCTCCGCTGTCAATTAGGAAAGATTGAGTGTGGTTAGTTGACTTACCAGTAGTAACGAGATGCACATTACCACTCTTATCAGCTGACCTCTGTTCAGACCGTCTCTCTTTCCCTTTCTGGCCTTGACAATTCCTAAACAAATGTTTAGAAGAGCCACATCGGGAGCATTTCTTCCTTACAGCCATTACATTACCTGTTTGACAGTCAGGATCCTCCTTAACAGTAAATCCACTGCCCCTCTCTGGCTTACAGACAGGCTTTCTCTCTGCACGTAGAGAGGAATTGGACTGTCTCTTGCCAAATTCATCAAGAAGCCGTCCAGTTACGACGTTCATGGTTAACCCTGTCTCAGGCAAACCCTCCAGGCTCGTTATCACAGCGTCATATGATGCATCTAGGGAACTTAAAAGTATGCACACCTGTGATTCAGAAAACATTTGGTTATGCTCTCTTAGTTCTAGAAACATTCTACGCATAGCCTCAATATGAGATAACATATCTGCATTAGCTGCCAACCTGGTATGCAGAAGCTTCCTCACCAGACGTATCTGAGAGCCGACAGTCCCTCGGACGTAAATTTCCTTCAAAGCATTCCAACAGTCATGAGCCTTCTCCAGTCCTGCTATATGCACCAGCTGGGAGTCATCTAGAGAAAGACCTATTAAAGACAAAGCCTTGACATCCTTTTTACGCAAAAGGTCTGCAGCTTTTCTGTCTTCAGCAGCTGACAACAACCCCCGTAAAGGAGCAGCCACCACCTCCCACAGCTCTTGGTGCTTTAATAACAGACTGACCTTCTGGGACCACGTGGCATAGTTAGTCCCGTTCAGCTTAGTAATGCTGAGCCCAGAGAAGGAAACAACATTTGCAGCTTCCATCTCTGCTACTTATCACTGGACACCTGGGCAACTTGGCAGTCTGCCTCTGTCTCTTCCAAAACACTGTGTTGCCTCCTCTGTCTTCAAAACAGCACCACCTCTGGAAACACTGGGAGCTCTGGGCCCAGAACCAATGTTAGAGAATTTTGCACGCAGCAGAAGAGCTGAAGGAGAGGGACAGGCAAAACACAGGAATTAAGTGACAAGAGAAACAACTGTAGTCAATGGTAGATATATTTACCCGGATAGTATCCAATATTCAGAGTCGTTGCCAGGCCAAGGTCATACACAGTAATCAGTACACACTCCAGTAGATAACAGTATACAGCAGTAAGTATACACAGCACGATCCAAGCACAGTAGCATAGGATCCAACACCAGCAGTGTTTGCTGCCACCCGGACAGTGAGGCCCACAATCCTTACAGGCAGACAAAGCAGGCTCACTGAGCTTCCCTAAGTACACGTACCAATCATGCAATCTCATCAGAAGGTTGTATCAGCTTTGTGAGTCAGCACAAAGCCTAATTACAGGTGAGGTCATTCCACCTTACCTCAGTAACAGGTAACAGCTGGATCATGATGCAGCATGACTCAGCATGACATGCAGAAACAACATTACTATTACCTAAGATGGAGTCAGTCAGCCATTTTAGGACTGAGTTCCAACATTTGCTCACCCACCTTAATCATCAGTGTTCTCTTGATGGCTTGCAGGCTCACCTCACCAAAACACCATCCTGGGATATCCCTACAAGGAAAACACAGGGTAAGCAGGCTGGCTCCCATATTGCCCTCCACCAGTTTCCTCCAGGCTCCTCAGCAGCCTTCGGTTGGCCAACATCGACCAGCAGCAGTCAGCCCACATCCACAGGCTTCAAACCATGCATGTCAGCCAGTTCCCATTCATCCACCATCATTCATCCATCAACCATACATGCCAGTGTGCTGTGCCAACTGCTCTAGACAGGCCAGCAACGGAACACGCCTCCATTCACACCTCCATTCAGCTGTCACATTCACTCTCCAGCACATACACTCCCCAGCTTCCATCCACGAATATCTACCTGCATCCGCAAACCAATTACTACCGGCTTCTGCCAGCGAATGTCATTAGGAGTTTTCAGGCTGTGACATCTGCCAGGCTTCAAAGCACCAGTTACCACCTGCTTACACTACAAGTCCTCCTGCTTGTGCAGAAGAACTTGCCTGCTTCATCCTCTCCCATCCATACATTGCCCTCTTCTCTGTTATCGGCTTTGTTCCTCCTTGCTTGTCAGCCTTCATCTGCATGTTTGCCTCCATCTGGTGGAGAAAAACAGAGTAAGACTTAAAGGTTAATCTGAGAACTCAGGGCCACTTTGACCTCACCCAGCTGGGTGACGCTTCTGCTCCCATTCCCACTGGTTGGACAAGTACAGAAAGTATATGCAGCATATCAAAAGTAATCAATTCCTGATTGATATTTATTTATTTTGTAGGCTTATATTCTGCCTTTTCCCATAAACAGGCTCAGGGCAGATCACAATATAATTTAAGTAACAATGTAGGTTACAATTTCATTACTCCTATCATCCTCGGAGACTGGGGTGGCTCCCATGGTTCTCGCTTCCACATTTGGTTTCTCTCAGGAACTTGGAGAACAGAGTGAGCTGACGGAGAATACCCAGAGCCAGGGCTCAAGTCCTCCTCACTCAGTCAAGATACGAACCCTGGCCTCCACAGTGTGATATTCCAAACACTCTCTCAGAAAAGCTTTGCCGTCAGGAACAAAGCAGCCCTCCCTTCTCTTCTGTCTTCTAATCTGGCCCACCAGAATTCCCCTGGGGGTGCCTCCCTCTGAAGCCGGCAGTGTGGTCACCCAGGGAAAATGGTCTTCATGGCTTGCAGCAACTGTGAGGTCACAGAAGCCATTATGCAATCACAGAAGTTAGCTCTCCCCATCACCCCCTTTTCTTCACTAGATCTGCGAGATTAGGGATATCATCATGTGTTTTGACTAGTCAGATGCTGCTAAGGGCCTCATCATAACAGAGGGACTGGCAGCTAAATAGACCCAGGGCAGCCTCTGTTTTCTAGGCCTCTATCCTATCTCAACTGCTGGGGATGAGCTACAGTAGCACAATGTTCCTTGGTCTAAAATTCCTTTCACCAAGGGACAGAAACACCCTTCTGCTTCTTTTTGATGCTCTAGAAGCTATTTCATTGTAGGGACATGGACAATGGGGGACTTGGACAATGATATCTGCATTGTGACCTTCCTACCAAGTTTCCTGCTTTCATCTCTCCAACTGGAAGGGGGAAAGGAATTCCAATTACCCAATTAAAATCAGCTACCTCTTAAGAACATAAGAGAAGCCATGTTGGATCAGGCCAATGGCCCATCCAGTCCAACACTCTGTGTCACACAGTGGCCAAAAAACCCCAAGTGCCATCAAGAGGTCCACCGGCAGGGCTAGAAGCCCTTCCACTGTGCCCACCCCCCCATGCCAAAGACTCTTCCATGCCAAAGACTCTTAGGGAAGAGGGGGGAAATGAAATTGATCAAGGGCAGCCTGTGACTTCGGGGCCCTATCCTATCTCAACTGCTGCTGATGAGCTACGGTCACACAGTCTTCCTTGGTCCAAACTATCTTTCACCAGTAGGAGAGAAACACCTAACCCTTCTGCTTCTGTTTTTTTTAATGCACTAGATAAAACCTATTTCATTGTCGGGACTTGGACAACTGGGAAGTTGCACTATGATATCGGAACACCCCTCATCCACACCCCCATTCAGCCCATCATGTTCACCCTCCCACCATACACAGACACACCAGTGTCACATTCTGACCTCTCCAAGTTTGACTGCTTGGACTTGTTCCTTCCTTCCCCTTCTCGTCTTCCTGCCTTGATCTGTATGCTTGCTACTCTCTGGTGGAGAAACAAAACGTGAGTAAGTAAGGGCTAATTTCAAAATGTTAGCTGCCCTGAGCCCATCAGGGGAGGGCGGAATACAAATGTAATAAAGTAAATAAAAATAAAATAAAATTAAGGGGAAGGTCCTCTTCCTTCCCCCTCCTCCTAGTTGTCTGGGTGTGCCTGAGGTAGTGTCCTTCATAGGTAGCAATGTCCCTCAGTCAAAAAATCCTCCTTTTATGAGGTGGCACTAGTGTCACAGTAGCTGAAGTCAGTGCTGCAAAATGTTAAGGTAATAATCCCTCTACTCACACATCCTATTTTTAATTTTTAGGCATCAATTTTAATGTATGAGAGATGTTATCACCCCACCACCCCAGTTTCCACTGTATTGCCCTTCCTTTCTACTGTTTCCAGATCTTTGCCTGTCCCTATTTTATTTAAGACAGTTGTTAGCCACCTTTTTCCTTGTGGGACTTAAGGCAGCTTACCATATTTACAAAATACAATACAAACAACAACAACAAAACATACAAAATTTACAGACTGAAAACCACAGAGCCCTACAATCTCATCCCATTTTCCTCTTTTCTTCTTCCCATTCACTTAGCCAATCTACATTATTTGTTCCCTTGTCTGCAGCTTTTATCCCCCTCCTTTTTCTACCTGTCACTGTCTCCCCAGAAAATGCCTGGCTATGTTGTGGGGTATCTGCCAGCTCAGGGCTGGTCTCAGTTGTGTGGTTGCATCTGCTGTCAGTGAGTCAGGCCTAAGGGCACCACTGCCAAACCAGTCTAAATCACATCAGTTGTGATTTTCCAGTAGTACTGGGTTTGTCATTGGCAAGTCATCCTCCATCAGGGGACATAACAATTTGGGGAAGGGGGGTAGGTCTGTTTTGTCCTCTCAATGTACTACAGCTCCTCCTTCCATAACTTTGCTTTCTAAGAGTCAAGGGCTGGAATGTTTGGCAATACCATTGTGGTTGCTAAGTGACCCCCAACAGCAACAGAGTCCCTGGGGCATTCTTTTCTTAAAGCTACAGATTTTTTTTGTGTTCGGTCAGTAGTTTTTATTCAGAGATGTATAATTTTCCTTCAGATATCAGCTTTCCCCTACAAACTTGGGACTGATTTAGGTTTGAACATAAATCCCCTCCCCCAGTCTGTCCTTACCTTCATTGTGCAGCTCTATCAATCGTAGGGTTGCCAAGTCCCCAGCTTCTCATAGCGGGGGACTTGCGTGCGCACTTCACGATGATGTCACCTAGAAGTGACATCAACAAAATGGTGGCACCCATGCGGGGCCACGCTAGGTATTTCTGGGGAAAACCATAGTTTTCCCGGAACCACCTAGAGCAGCCCTGAACAGGTGCCGCCAATTTGATGATGTCACTTCCGACGTCACTGAGCCTGCTTCGGCGGGAGGGTGGGATATAAATCCAATAAAATAAACAAACAAACAACAAGATGTAGGGGGAGGTTCCCCCCGCCGGCCCAGTGTGGGCCAGCGGGTTGGGAACCTCCCGAGTGGGGGATTCCCTGCCCAGATCGGGGACCTGGCAGCCCTAATCAATCATACTATGGAATGGTTCATACACAGATACATGACAGACAGACAGATTTATTGTGTGTGGCCTTTAGCTATCACAATACAAGGCTAAACACATTATCATTAAAAATGGTCAAACCAAAAAAGAAAATAGAATCATAGAGTTGGAAGGGACCTCCAGGGTCATCTAGTCCAACCCCCTGCACAATGCAGGAAACCCACAAATACCTACCCCAAATTCACAGGATCTTCATCGCTATCAGATGGCCATCTAGCCTCTGTAGTCAAATAGAAATACAGAACAGCGAATTAAGAAGGTTAAAATGCAACAATTACAACCTTAAGTATATTTCTAAAGTACTAAAATAAAGAGCAGTTAGGTTCAAGCTGCTAAAATAAAACACTATAAGATAGTAAATAAGCTATTAAGTTAAAACCGCTGTGAATGACACAGCTACATGGCTAATCCCAGGAGAGTTCTGGGCCCCTTCTGAGTAGGGATGCCAGTGTCCAGGTGAGACCTGGGGAGATATCAGTACAGAGTTTGGGCTGAGTTTTTGAACCCTAGTTTGGTGTTCAGGTTTCATAAAGCCATGCCATTACCTGAAAGTACCAGGAAGGTCAAAAAAATACACTTCTAAAGGAGGTCTTTACTCAACAAGAGATGAAAATGTGGCATTCACTGCCAGAGGATTTAGTGATGGCCACAAGCACTGATGACTTTATAAGGTGATTAGATAAATCTCTGGAGGATACTCACTGGCACTTGGAAACAGAAACAGCTGGAGATGCTGTGGTTTCTGTTTTTGCCATCCCAGCCATACGTGACTCTGCTTCTGTTTGATTTATGGACAAGAAGTTCCCCTGGAGAAGGGAATTGTTTTCCTCCCAAGTTTTGGTAAAACCATGGACTTTTTCATGATTCCTAGAGAAGACTGACCTCACTTCTATAGGAAACCACTGGGGGGGCTGGCAACCCAACCACCAAGAGTTGGAAGACTTCGCAGAAAAAGAAACAAGCATCTCATTCAGGAGAAATTCTTGTCCATTAGGTAAAGTGGTCAGTTCCTAGAGAGGACCATTTCCCATTTCCAGAGCCCGTGCCCCTCCCTGCTGGTTGCCAAGCTGAGTCTGCTTACCTTTTTTTGCCATTGTGACAGCTGATTTATGACAAGCCCTCAGAGGTTTTCAAGGCAAGAGATTAACAAAGATAGTTTGCTATTGCCTTCCTCTGCATAACCCTGGTATTGCCTACCCCTGGTATTGGCTATCCCTGGTATTTCTTGGTGATCTCCCATCCAAATACTAGCCAGGGCCAACCAATATTTTCTTTAAGCTGTAGGATATTGTGAGCAAAAATTCCAGTTAATGAACCAAAGGAGCTACTAGCACTGTTGTCAGCAAGCCTACGTTTGACTATTGCGTAAATTGCCGTAACCATAAGATTATGGGAGCACTTTATCCACATAGACACCATCTTGCAGCTTGTTATTGTTTGCATGGAGCTCAATTTTACTGCATTATGTTTTAACCTTCTAAACTGTCTTATATGTTGTAACTCACCCTGAGCCCTGCCTATGGGGGAGGGTGGGATAAAAAATAAATAAAAATATCAGAATGAATTAAACTATAGTTTAATTTAAACATTATAAGGGAAAACAGAATCAGGTCAAATTTCGTTTGTAATTCCAGGAGAATTTCAGGATCCACCTTGAGGTTGGTAACCATAGGTAGCTTTCTTTCTGGTGGGCTGGTTTTCTATTTGCATACGTTTTTTTTAAATGTAAAAGGAAATTGGAAGGAAGCAGGAGAGAAATTTGACACCCTGCACTCAGCCAAATGCATATCTACCTGATTTCCTTTTACAGAAACCTCGCACAAGCATGTTTAAAACAGCCTTTTTTGTCTTCTACCATCCAAACTTGATACATGTCCATTTACGAACTGCCTTTCCATTTTTCATATATAAGCATCAACAGCGGAAGAATGGCTGTGAAGTGTTTATTTAGCCTCCCCTGTCCAATTCTGGAAAAGAAGCAAAACCTTTAAGAAACCTCTAAATATCCACCTCTCCCTAAGAGTGGTCAAAGGCATCTGATGGAGACTGTTGAAATCGGTAGTTAGTTCAATTGAGAATGAGGCTGGTTTAGTGAAGGTGTGGAAAACACATGAAAGTTTAGACCTCAAATGAAACTTTGTTGGTCTTAAAGGTACATGATGTGTAAGCCAAAATGCCCTCAAAACGAGGTTGGGGAATTGTCAGGTGGGCACCTGGCTCACTCAGGATCGTTTTACCTGGTATACAGGATTAACACGCCCAGAAAAGTAATGCTTAAAAGATTAGGGACTCTAATTAAGTAAAACAATTAAAATTTATTAAGAAAAATATAGGCTTCCATACAAGATAACATACTCATCAATACACACATTCAGTCCTAGGAAACATAGATAAAGAAATAGGGGAACACATGGGTAGACAAACAGGGTGATATTTACCTATCGTAGTCTTCAAGGAAGGCTCCAATGGCGACAAGCGAGGAAGTGGGAAAAGGGACCCGAAACTGATCAGGAATCGGGGATGGATCTATACAGCGGAAGTTGGGATACTGATAGAAGCACACCTGTGGGTAGCTAGTCCATAGATTATCAGGACTCTCTTGAGCCCTTAGGGGATGAGAGGTACGAGGGAGGAGGAAGGTGGTCAGCTGGTGCATGACCTCACGAAAAGGGGAGGTTTCGTAGTGACCATAAGGGCTGGACGACTGCGGCAACCAATAGAAAGTTCATTGGTGGTACCTAATTGGGTGCTTACTCTTGACCAATGGACTGGCCTGGATCCTGGATACCTGAGAGAACTTTCAGGTTGAAATGGACCAGGGGGAGGCTCCAAAGTGACAGTTGGGGAGAATAATAGAGAGATTACTTGGGTGGGGAGATGTTTAGGATTATTGGACTTATCTGAAAGGGTGACAATAGAGAGTCAAATCATGGCCTAGGTAACACCCAGTTTGTACAAAGGAACTTGGCTCTGGCTGAAGATGGTCTTCCTCTTCTTCTGTCTTCTCCTGGGCACCAGTCTTTGTCTAGAGTTCCTTTAAACAAAGAAAGTGGCGGTTGGACGATTAACCACTCCTGGGGTGGGTAGGTTGCTTGCTGGCCAAAGGTGACATCTGGTGTGTACGTGAGCCGTCCGCTTTGCTGGAATGGAGTCGAGCCTGGTAGGAAGATGGCTGCGTGGTGTTAGCCCTCCATGGTGGATTCCATGGTCAGAACTTCATAACCGTTCGCCTGGATAGCTCCTGACGGCGCAGTTTCCTTTGCTCAAATGCTGGGATGGACTTCATATGGAACGACGGGAAGCCTTCCATTTTCCTGGTGGGCACTCTTGTACTGGTGTAGAGTGCCTTTGTAGCGTTATGGCTGCTAGTACTGCTTAAGTCCCTTTTGCCCCTGGATAGGTTTACCCACACTCTCTGGCCAGACATGTGCGAGTCACTTCTCCAGGTGCTCTGGCAACCAAGCTGGTAATCACGATGTTCTATTAGGGGGCTTTTCCTCACAGATGGGACCTCAACTTTGTTCTCTCCTTTGCACAGGTGCTCTCTCTTGCTCTTCCCCCCCTTCCTTCTTCCTCAGAAGAGGAGGAGGGGTAGGAGATTTCTGCCAGTGGAGGCAAGGTTTTGTATCTCCCACATGATTGAGGGAGGCAGAAGCAGCCCTGCAGAAGAAAGCAGAAGAGGATTTTGTTGGCCTGAGCTCAGGCAAAAATCCATGCAGTACGTGCTAAAAACTAGTGCACCAGTGCACACTAGCTAAGCTTAGCTAGAGCACTCGGGCTATAACCCTGCTTAGCTTCAGAGATCTGATGAGATCCAGCAAACCTGGGCTATCCAGGTCAGTCAGGGCTACTCAATAGTTAAATTCTAAACACTCTCATACACCCCATAGCTTGTGGCATTGAGCATTAGTCAGCTGTAATAAAAATGTGGCCTGCTGCCCTGTGCACACCTACCACCTATTGATTTAAATGAGGTTTGCTTGGTTTCTGTGAAACTGCTTACCTATAAAGCTTGAGTAGCAGCACAGCCTTAGGGTTGGATCCTGCAAGCCTTTCTGTTCAATCTTGCCTGATCACCCTCCTCACTGCAGCCCTGAGCATTCTTGGCTTCCTTCCTTGTGGGCTCCACAATCTCTGGAAGAGCCTTTTTGGTCAACCAAAAGGAAAAAGGGGTAGGAGCCAACCTTCAAAATCTAATTTCCTCAGGGTTGCCAGCTCCGGATGGGGAAATACCTGAAGATTTGGGGAGTGGAGCCTGGGGAGGGTGGGGTTCTTATGTCATTTAGTCAACTGATGGTCTGTTCAAACATTTTAATAGCAGCTTTTTGTTATTTCCCTTATAACATTTGAGTGGGAGGAGGCGACATCAATCATAGGAGCTCCCTTCTATTAAGTCAGATCTTTGATCTGCTAAGGCTGAGCTCAGAATAATGGACAGTATTCACATCAGCCTGCGCAGCTCGCCACTAACAGGACCACAGGCAATCCACCCAATGCTTAGCAGCCCCTATTATTTTGCAGCCCAGGCAAGCACCAGAAAAAATGGAGTTTCGTTTGTGGACCATCTTTCAATCAGATGTATTTTCATCCCACCCTTTCTTCAAGGAGGTCAGGATACATTGATTTTCCCGTATTTTGTCCTTGCAATAACCCTGAGAGGTAGGTCTGGCTGAGAGAGAGGGTTGCTAGTTATGAGTTGATAAAATACCTGGAACCTGAAGATCATGTGGGGCTTGGGGAGGGGAGTGGCTTCAGTGAGGTAAAATGCCATAGAGACCACCTTCCTGACTGGCCATTTTTTCACAGTGCACTGGTCTCTGTTGCCTGGAGATCAGTTGTAATAGCAGGAGAGCTCCAGATATCACCTGAAGGTTGGCAACCTTACTTAGAGAGAAAGAATGCCTGGCCCAAGGTTGGACACCAATCTGCTGTTAAAAAATCTCAATATTAAGAAATTCATGGAAAAACATTTCAATCTTTCATAATTCCAGGCCACATAAGATTATACTGGGATAAACGTTTGTTAGTCAAAGGTGCTGCAAGGCTTGTTTACTTCGACCAACCAAACCCCAAGTAAAATATCAGAACATGAAAACAGCACTGGAGAGGTAACTTTATATAGAAAGGGTTGCCAGCTCCAGGTTGAGAAACTCCTGGAGGTTTGAGACTTGAGAGTACAGAATTTAGGAAGGGGAGGACCTCAGCAGGCTATCGTGTTGTAGAGTCCACCCTTCAAAGCAGTTAAGAACATAAGAGAAGTCATGTTAGATCAGACTAATGGCCCATCCAGTCCAACACTGTGTGTCACACAGTTGCCAAAAAATCCAGGTGCCATCAGGAAGTCCACCAATGGGGCCAGGACATTAGAAGCCCTCACACTGGGCCTCCAAGCACTTTTATCCAGGAGAACTGATCTCTGTAGTGTGAAGGCTGTAATTCCAGAAGATCTTCAGACCTCACATGGAACTTCCATTATAGAAGCTGGCAATGCTAAGATGCAGATATATGCATGCATGGATCTCAGGCCTACATTCAATGAGACTCCTTGTGCATGACAGCCATCAGCCAACTAATTAAAGTTAGGTTTGATTCCTGTCCTATTTAATGTATGCCACTTTTTAAAGAGTTGGGGGTGACATATAGGGTCTTGCAACAGAGAGAGCAATATAAAATACCTGTCCTGCACTGGCTGTCAGAAGCCATTAGAAGTCATGACAAGGGTAGCCTCCAGGTGGGGCCTGGAGATCTCCTGCAATTACAACTGACCTGCGAAGCACTAAGATCTGTCCCTCTGGAGAAAATGGGTGCTTTGGATGATGGTCTAGGATCGCCAGGGTTGAAGGTGGGAGGTAGGGGGGTAGGGTTGCCCATTCCAGATAGGGAAACTCCTAGAGGTTTGGAGATGGAGCCTGGGGAGGGCAGGGACCTCAGTGGAGTACAATGTCATAGAGTCCACCATCCAAAGCATCCCTTTTCTCCTGGGGAACTGATCTCTGTAGTTTGGAGATGAGGTGTAATTCCTGGAGATCCCCAGGCCCCACTTGGAGGCTGGCATTCCTAACTATGGCATTATACCCTGCTGAGATCCCTTCCTTCCCCCAAACCTCACCTTCCCCTGGTTGTATCCCCAAATCTCCAAGAATTCTCCAACCCACAGTTGGCAGCCCTAGACAAGGGGCTGCCTAAATGCCCAAATCCTTCCATTTGCTCTCAAAAGTTCTGTGTCCCCCAAAGATTGTCCCCGGGGGGGGGGGGCGTATGACCTCTATTAATAGTCAGTGATCTAAACTCATTGTTGAAAAAAAAAATCTGAAGCATCACAGGGGGGACACATGGGCTCACAACACAAGACCTGGGGCTTCTTTCACATCTTTCAGTGCAGATCAAATTCCCCCTTCCTCCTTGGAGGATTCCATAGGGGTGTTGGGTGCAGCAGAGAGAACACTGAGGATGATGGGAGGGAGGAACAGCTTGGCAGTCAGAGGGAGCCTTCTGTAGACACTGCTACACAGACACAGTGAACACTATTCCTTTAGGGCAGGGGTGTTGAACTCATTTGTTATGAGGGCTGGATCTGACATAAATGAGACCTTGTCGGGCAGGGCCATGTGTACCTATTTAAGATTAGGTAGCAGAGATATAAACTTTACAAAGAATACAAACACACACAATTAAAGATTTTTTTAAAACGCTTAAAATAAAACATGCTTAAAACATCAGCACTCATTGGTCTTAAAGGTACTTTCTCTGTATTTCTCTCATGGGATCCAGGGAACTGGGCAAAGAAAGTTCTGGCTCTTTCCTTCCTTCTCTAGGGGTCTAGGTGGGGGAGGAGCCTCAGCCAATAGAAGGAAGAGAGGCTTGGCTCAGTATCTCTGCTGTGCGATTGAGCTAGCCTGGTAATGCCAGCTCTCCCTCTCCCCCCTTCCTCCCCAAGAGAGGAGCCTCAGCCAATGGAGAAAATAAAGGTTTTGCTCTGTAGCTCCTGTGCAATTGAGCAAGCCTGGCAAAGCAAGCCGTGATGCAGAAGGAAGCAAGAGAGAAGGAGAAGGAAGCAGATGACAGCCAATTGCTCTGGGGCCTGAGAGCCCTCTGGGGGCCTGATTTGGTCCCCAGGCCGCATGTTTGATACCCCTACTTTAGGGAATGGAGATACTGCCTCTCCAGAGACGTGCTTGACATGAACCAGATTTTGCTCTCCATGCTCCTGGGTATACTTGGATCCACCCTCCATTAAGTTATCAAAACCCTTCCCACCCCCCTCAAAAAACCCAAAACATCTAAGGTGGCAGGCATTGCTAAGGGATTGTTGATAAGTGTGTCATATATCAAAAAGGAAGGAGCAGGAAACAAATACAGCAGTGGGTTTTTTTAAGCTGGCCTTGCTTCTATGGCAGCAGTAGGTATGCCAACCTCCAAGCAGGGCCTGGAAATCTCCCAGGATTATGACTGATGTCTGGAGTGACTAGATCAGCTCCCTTGGATGGCTGCTTTGGAGGGTGGACTCCGTGGCATTACACCCCACTGTGGTCCCTTCCCAAACCCTGCCTTCCCCAGGCTCCACCCCCCCTCCCCAAATCTCTAGGATTTTCCCAGCCAATAGTTGGCAACCTTAGGCAGCAGCCTTGTGCAGTAAATTAGCAGCTAATACTTTGCACATCTTTTGAAGGACTAATTAGTCAACTAGCCTTTAAATTTGGTACCTGGTAGGATCTATTCCCAGTTTGGGTTTATTTATTATTTTATTTACATCTCACTTTTCTTCTGTCACAGAACTCAGAGAGGGTCTCCTGGAGAGATCTTGACTGACTTAGCTTCAGGAGGGACGGTGGCTTAGTGGTAGAGCATCTGCTTGGGAAGCAGAAGGTCCCAGGTTCAATCCCTGGCATCTCCAAAAAAGGGTCCAGCAAATAGGTGTGAAAAACCTCAGCTTGAGACCCTGGAGAGCCGCTGCCAGTCTGAGAAGACAATACTGACTTTGATGGACCAAGGGTCTGATTCAGTATAAGGCAGCTTCATATGTTCATATATGTTCAGTAAGGAAGAGGCATCTTCTGCCTTCCAACCATGCCTTGAAATCTAGAGTCCTGGTTTCAGGCCTCTACCTGCACTGCACTTCTGGGAAATTGCCCGGCAGCTACACCCTTATACCTGCTCAGCTGGTTGAGATGTGACTTTATTCATAAGACGGAAATCTGCTGAGCCTTTACTGTATCTCTAATACCAAATTCCAAGAGGGTTCCTGGTACGGGTACAAGAAGAATTTAGAAGTCTGCACGTATGATTGAGGTCAGTATAAACAAGGAAGTAGGATTGCCACCTAGAAGTGCAAAAATAAGGAACACACTGCAAGATAGTGAGAAAATGATGTGTTATATGAGTCAGAACATTACCACTACTGGTTAGAATATACTGTGGGGAAGAGCTGTGGTTTGGTTCAAGAATGCCTGCTTTATATTCAATATATCCCAGATTCCATTGCCAGCTTCTCTAGTTAAAAGGATCAGGCAGTAGGTGATGTGAAAATGAGACTCTGGAGGTCTGCTGCCGGCCAGATCTTGATAGACCTAGGGTCATTTTAAGGCAGCTTTGTGTGTTCCTGCTGTCCTTGAAAGCCAATTTTGCATAGTAGTTAAAAGCAGCAGACTCCAGTCTGGGAGAACTGGGTTTGATACCCCATGCTGCCTCTGCATGCAGCCAGTTGGGTGACCTTGGATCAGCCACAGTTCTCTCAGAGCTCTCTCAGTGCCACCTACCTCACAAGGTGTCTGTTGTGGAGAGAGGAAGGGAAGGATATTGTAAACTACTCTGAGTGAAGGGTGTGGTATAAATTCAATATCCTCCTTCTCCTTCTGTATTCCATTTGAGTTGCCCAACCACATCCTAGCACTGGGATTCAATTTGTCCCTTTACAATTAGCAGCTAAGCAAACAAGCAGGAGTCTGGTTGCCTCCTAAAGATTAACAAAATTTATTCCAGTGTAAGCTTTTGTGGAGCAGCTGCAGTTTTTTCCCTCTGTGGCTTTCTTAATCTTGGCAACTACCTTTTCTCCCACCTGCTGTCATACCTGCAGTCCTAACTTGCTAGAGAGGGCAGAGAAGGGATTGGTGGAGGATGAGAATAGCGTACATATAAAGCCATGGACAGATGTGGGGAGGCTAAGTGAATCAGGTGAGCAGGCATTTTAGTCTGCAGTTGCAGAACAAAATTTGAGTCCTGTAACACTTTAAAGACCAATTCAATTTTCCAGGGTTCTTCCATGAGTCAAAGCTGACTTCAACTGATATCTGACAAAATGAGCTTTAACTTAAAAAAGCACAAACTCTCAAAAGTTTTGTTGGTCTTGAAGGTGTTACTGGGCTCCAATTTTGTTCTGAGTGAATAAGTCTTTTATTGACTGGTAGGGAGATGTGGGTTAAGCGGTAGTCATCTCGGTCTACAAGCCTTATCAATGGCTCACCGCTATCTTTAAAAAATGAAGGTAATTCCCGTGTAAATCCAGTGGAATTAAATTGACTCGTACTAACTGCACGGTTGGTTTTGTAATTCCATTTACATAATTTCATCAGACTTGCAACGTAAGAACTTCCTCTTCCAAGGCTGTCCTTCGTCAAGCTGAAACGATCATTGTGAAAAAGCTGTGGAAGAAGATGGAGGATGAAGATGGATATATGAGTATAGACCCAGCAAGAAGGGATGTGTACGTATTACCGCAACGGGAGCCTAAAGGTACTGATTGATAACTTTCTTAAATTTGTGCTCTTTTTATAAGCAGGGCATAGTGGGAAGATTTAAAGAACTGTAGACATGATTCTGAAGGAGCCTGATATTATAATGAAACTGGCACACAGAATTTTTTTTTCTTAAAATATAGATAGAAATATGTTCCCAATGGATATTGTATGCATACATTCAGCATCTGCCTGAGGTGGTTGTCTAATCCTCATCCACAGATAATGGCACTGCTCCTTTTAGTCTTCATTAAGTACCACTGAATGCAGTGGGGCTGAAATCTGCCATAACTTTCAGTGGGATTCATCAGTACCCATTTTTATGGATTTAGGGCTGATGCATTTTTCTGTAAAGAAAATTTCCTTCTTCTTCTTCTTTGATCAAGTGACAAGCTCACTGGATGGAAGGAATGCTGTTGATGTTGACCTGGATTTCAGTAAAGCTTTTGACAGGGTGTTCTCCATGATGTTCCGATGGGTAAACTAGAGGACTGTGGATTGGACTCTAGGATAGTTAGGTGGGTAGGGAACTGGTTGGAGAACGGCACTCAAAGAGTAGTTGTCAATTGCATTTCATCAGAACGGAGGGAGATGTCCAGTGGGGAATGTTCAGACTGCAACATGAGCTCCCCCTCATTGGCAGTCTTTAAGTAGCAACTGGACAAACACTTGTCAGGGATGCTCTAGGCTAATCCTGCATTGAGCAAGGGTTGGACTAGATGGACTGGATGGCCCCTTCCAACTCTTATGATTCTATGTGGCCAAGACAGGTTGAGTTGTCACAGTAGCCTGTGCTCCTCAGCACAACTCTTTGTGTCAAATGAACTGTTCATTAAAGTGTAGAGTTTCCCTCCCCAAAAAAAGATTGTGTAAAAATATCCCATCACCCTCCCCTCTCCACATACCCACTATACAGGCTACATTTCCTTATACTCTTTTCCTACACCTACTGATAAAATTCTGTTAGCTAGAACAAGGGGCTACGAGTACAGCCTTGAGCTGCCAGCCTGGCTGGCAATCAGCAGAAGAATTTGGAGAGGGGACCTAAGTGCCCAACAACCTCCAGCGCCATGACATCACTTCTGACATGAACTGGAAGTGACATCAATGCCTCAAGTAACTCTCTATCATAGGCCTAAAACTTGAGTTTCAGGCACATACTAAAGTGTCATACTGATGACCCTTCCAGTTTGCACTGGATGTGATGTCATCATGACACTGGGGTTGTGTGCCAATTTCCCTCCACCACTATAGCAAATGGTGGTTGGGACACTGAGCTGCTGGCAGGACATCTCCTGAGAAAGCAGGCCATTGGGCTAGACTAGTACAATTTGTTGCGATCTGTTTGTCACTTATCCTCAGGTGGTGACATTTAGTCAGGGTTGTTTTTTTTTTGAGCAGGAATACACAGGAACACAGTTCCAGCTGCCTTGGCATCAGGCGATGTGGCCTAATATGCAAATGAGTTCCTGCTGGGCTTTTTCTATCAAAAAAGCCCTGTATTTAGTGCAGAGCGCATGGTTTGCATGCTGAAGTCCCAGGTTCAGTTCTAGGCCAGCTAAAGGCTCTCAGGTGGGCCAGTCACTCTTCCCGAATCTCTAGAGAGCTGCTGCCAGTAGCAGAAGGCTATACTGAACTTAATGGACCAGTAACAGAAAGCAGCTTCAAATGAACACCTCATAATTTCTTTGCACACAGTGTATGTTGTCTCCTATTACATATTCCTTTTAGACTTGGCAGGGTTCCAGGGCTCAGTGGTAGAGCAACTGATGGGCATGCAGAAGGCACTAGGCTCATTTCTCTTGATTTTTAGATAAAAGGACCAGGTAGGAGGTGATTTGAAAGATCTGAAAGATGAGATTTGCTGCCAATGATTAAAAATGGCCATAGACCAACACAAATCACAATTCACATAATACACAGTAAATATTGGAATAATACAGTAGATAAATAAGTGAATAAATTTAAAATTATTAAAATGTTAAAAGTCTTCAGTTGCTGCCAGTCAGAGTATTATTATTATTATTATTGCCAGAAGATCCTAAGATTCTCTGGCAGCCAGAAGTTCTAGCTCTCATAGCATTATGTACCACTAGGTGGTGAGCTATACTTGCTTTTTTTTTTTTAAGGCAAGGATGTTTCAGAGGTGGTTTGCCGTTGTCTGCCTCTGCATCATGACCCTGGCATTCCTTGGAGGGCACCCTTCCAAATATTAGCCAAGGTCGACCCTGCTTAGCTTCTGAGATCTGATGAGGCCCGGCTGGCCTGGGCTATCCATGGTAGGGCAGAGCAATGGTCTGTCTCAGCATAAGGCAGTTTCATGCTGGTGTTTGTGTTGGGCAGAGGAATCACATGTGCCATTTCAACACTGTGATTCTAGAAATCTGAAGTACAAGATGCTTCTGTCAGGACTGCTTCTCCTCTAACAACCACCTGACTAGGTCAAAGCAGTCCTTTCTGGTTGACTTCTAATTAATTGTATGTCGCAGTGTTTTCTTAAGAGGCTCAAAACTGCATACGCAATATCTGAATGATAAATATGACAACCTCCATAATTTAATTTAAAAACCACCCTTGGTATATATATACACCCTTGGTGTATGCAAACAGTTCTAGCTAATAGAATCAAAAGTGACAACCAAAGTGTGTCTGTACATAAATCCTCAAAAACCTTCTAAACAAGGGGTGGCCACATGTGGCTCTTTCACACATATTGTGTGGCTCTCAAAGCCCCCACCGCTCTGTCAGCCAGATTGGAGAAGTCATTTGCCTCTTTAAATCACTTCTCCAAGCCAAGCCAACCAACAGCTTGGAGAATGCATTCAAAGTTAAAGTTGCTTTCTTTCTACCTCTCCCTCACTCCACCCTTCCTGCCTGCCTGCCTGCCCACCTGCTCTCAAACATCTGCAGTCCATGCCTTGCAGCTCTCAAACCTCTGATGTCTATTCTTTGTGGCTCTTACAATGAGCAAGTTTGGCTTCTGGGCTATACCCTTCTAAATCCATTGAAGCCAATGGGCTTGGAATGACATAACACAGTGTAGGATAAAGTTCCCTGCTCTAGGTTAAGAAATCCCTGGACTTTGAGGGGTGTAGCCTGGGGAAGTTGGCTTTGGGGAAGAGAAGGACCACAGTCAGGCATAATGACACTATATAATGCCCACCCTCCAAACATTCTCCAGAGTAACTGTAGCCTGGAGAGTAGTTGTAATTCTGGATGATTTTCAAGCCCCAGCTGAAGGCTGGCAGTCTTCGTTTAGGATTTTACTGTCAGGCTAAGAGCTAAGAAGGGAACTTCTTCTGTCCTACAGTCCAATTCAAATCCCACCTTCCTGGATTGCTTTGTAATGTAATGTGCATCTTGGCCCTCTATTGCAATCTGCAGTTTTTCACACCAGGCCTTGGTTTAGAACAGTTAGTACTAGCCAGTACTGTTCATGCTGAAGTTTATGAATATGTTGAAACATCTTTAGCTACCAAAAGCTGAGCACAAGTTCTGTTAAAAGACTGCAGCTGAAGAGTAGACATGGAAATCTGTTTCCCTGTGTGGAACTCCCTTGCCAGACAGTTGTCTATGTTCTCTGTAGACCATTTCAGTTATTGTCTGTCTTTGACCTTTGTACTAAAAGGCCCAGTAACAATGGTCTATGCTGAGGTGAAGCTGTCCCAGAATTTTCACCCTCAACTTCAATCCCACAGATCATTCCCCAAAGCTTTGCTGGTGGAAAATTGGTCTTGGTGTTTCGCTGGCAGGAATTGCCGCTTTGACTGTGGTTCTGATCGTGGTCCGTCTTTCAGGTAAGCATTTTCAGCTCTTTTTCTTCTGTTTTAGAAGGAGCTTTCCATGCAATAAGGGCTTTTCACCTAGCAGTTATTCATTTGTTGACCACATATGGCCTGGGACCTGTCTACCTCCAGTACCGCCTCTCCCCATATGAGCCTCAGAGAGCACTTTGATCAAGTACCAAAATCTTCTTATGATCCCCGGGGCCAAAAGAAGCATGGCTGTCCACCACTCGAGTAAGAGCTTTTCAGTGGCAGCCCCTGCCATGTGGAAGGCCCTCCCCCAAAACGTCAGGGCCCTGCGGGACTTACAGCAATTCTGCAGGGCCTATAAGACAGAATTATTAAACCTAGCGTTTAATAAATAATGGGGAGGCGACCACCGTCTCACCACCCTGCAGCATTGATACCAGAACCACCCTAGTACAAATTTAGAGCGCCAAAGAATTATTTTATAACATCATCAGATTCAGTGTTCAACAAGAACTAAAACTCACCATTTGGATCCTAGTGACGGTTTTGGAAATTATGCTATAGTTTTAAATTGCTTTGAACTGTCAAATTGTTTTAATGCTTTTATTGTATCTTGTTCTTAATACTATGTTTTGTCAATTGTTGTTAGTCGCCCTGAGCCCTCTAGGGGAGGGCGGGATATAAATGCAACAAACAAACAAACAAATCAGCCTCCAGATGGGGCCTGGGGATCCCCTAGAATTGCAGCTCATCTCCAGACTACAGAGACCAGTTCCCCTAAAGAAAACCAATGCTCTATGGCATTACATCCCACTAAAGTCCCTGTCCTCCACAAGGTTCCATTCAGATCTCCTGGAGTTTCCCAACTTGGGTCCGGCACTCCTCCCCCGTCCTCACCTGCCATTCTTTGCTGTTGTCCAGGGGGGGACCTAGCAATCCTTGCACAATTAATCTCAGGGAGTGAATTTAGCCCATTACGTTTTAAGTTTTGCCCTGGATCTTCCAGAGAATTCTTTCACACAAATATTTCCTGATTAAGCATGGAATAGTAGGGGAGCAGCAGATACCAAACCACATGCCCCCTTCTCTAGTGGGTATGTGGCAGGATATGTGTTTTCCTAGTAAAAATCAAGGCTGGTTTCAGGCTTCAATTGGCTCTAGACAAAAGAAGAAGATATTGGATTTATATCCCCCCCCACCTTTCCTCTGAATCTCAGAGTGGTCACAATCTCCTTTACCTCCCCCCCCCACACACACACAATAGACAATCTGTGAGTTAGGTGAGGCTGAGAGAACTCTTACAGCAGCTGCCCTTTCAAGGACAACTCCTACGAGAGCTATGGCTGACCCAAGGCCATTCCAGCAGCTGCAAGTGGAGGAGTAGGGAATCAAACCTGGTTCTCCCATATAAGAGTCTGCACACTTAACCACTACACCAAACTGGCCAGTGAGTGTCCAGGGCCATTCCCTCCCTCTTCTTGCCATTGTGCTTCCTCCATTTGCACCTCCTTGTTCAACTGCCTGTGTCCTTCTCCTCCACTGCTTAGCCAGCCATCTTCTTCCACCCACTTGCTCATTTTCTTATCCTTCTGGTGCTGGCATGCCCACACTTCTCTGACTGAACTGGGCAGTGTGTACATTTTGGGAGTGTTGCTGGTGGGAGGACTTGCAACAAGAGGAGAGGGTGGCGGCAGTGGCCCCGCCTGAAGACCTGGATCTTGGTAGCTGCCCCACCTCTGGGTGTGTTAATGCTGGCCCTGGTAAAAATGCTATTTCGTTGCTGGGAAAATGTGATTCTTTGCACTATGCCAGTACCATTCCTACTGCTACGCCTATTATAGTGCATTTGGTTGCTGGCAGTGATTTTTTTTGTAGAAAAAGCCCAGCAGGAGCTCATTTGCTTTTTAGGCCACACAGCCTGGCCTGGGAGCACATGGCTGCCACACTGTGGGTTAGGCCAGCTGGAACCCTGACCAACCCAGGAGGAGCTCTGCTCCTATGGGCTTTGGCAGAAAAAAAAAAAGTCCTGGTTGCTGCTCATTTTGAAACCATAATGTCTTTCTAGCTTTCCAGGATTCTTCCCAGATGGACACGCATCCAGTGCTCTTCCCTGCACGTTTATGTGGCTCAAAAGATAGCAGTGTCCTGCAGAGCCTCTATCAGCTCCCAAAATACAATTCATGCACATCAAACGAGGCCTCATGCACAGGTGAGTTCAACGCTGAGAGTGTATTAACAGGACAAGTCCATTTTGTCATGAAAACACCAGTCAAATTTGGAGCATGGAACGTGACCATTTGAGTGACCAGGGAAGACGAAAGGGAAGGTTGAAGAAGGTTGGAGAAGATTGAATGGAGGCACTGCAGATTTTGATAGGGGGCACTGCCGCACTGGCTACAGCCCTGGCTACAAATGTGGTGGCAGCCATTACTTCAGATGGTTTTAATAGAGAACGGACAATTATTAATCCTATTAGATATTTGAAACCTCTCTTTGGAGGTAGTATTCCTCAGAACTTCAAGGACTATTTCCATCATAACCTTCTTGGGAATTTCTCTGAGTAGAGCTGCCAGCTCTGGGCTGGAAAATACCTGGTGATTTGGAGGGGGGAGGGAAGCCTGGGGATGATGGGATTTGGGGACGGGAGGGACTTCACAGCAGGGTATAATGCCACAGAATCCACTCTGCAAAGCAGCCATTTTCTCCGGAGGAACTGATCTTAGTTGTAATAGCGAACAAGTGATCTCCAGGTGCCACCTTGATATTGGCAGACATATCTCTGATACATCCCTCTGTCTGCTTGCTGTTTCAGAATGTTGGACTAGACAGTTTTGTGGTCTCTTGCTTTCTGATTGTCTCACGGCTCAGTCATGAGGGCATTTTTTCTTACTCCATTGCATGCTATATATCCTGGGTCAGTGGAGTAGGAAGAACAAGCACTGCCCAATGCTTCCTGGGCTCTGCAGTTACAGAGCTTGGGGCTACAATATTTTGGACAGGTTTTTAACAGTGGTGCTTCATGTCCCTCTGTCTGGTTTCTGTGGCTCTGCTGGCTACATAAATGTGCATTAACCCCCCCCCCCCCCCCCTGTTATTAGGATTTGCCCCTAAAATGGGAAAGGGCCAAGGGCCACCTCCAGTACACCTTTACCTCCCTTCCCTTCATACCTGGCCCCATTGTACTGTTTTTGTTATCTGTGTGGTGGGGGGAAGTTACAGTTTAATATAGTGAAGATATTTGCAAAAAGGAAACTGAATCCAGCTAGAGCTGCCTCTGGAATTTTTCACTGCTCAAGGAAGTGTGGCTAATGCAACACTATTGATGGGGATATTTTGGCATTTCAGATTATTCCCTGCACATTTTGTAAAGTCTAAGTTTTTTGGTTTTTAATAATTTCTCTCCAGGCTAAATTTAAAAATAATAACTTGGAATCCACGGGACAAATTTGTGATATTTTACCACTTTGTGCAACATATACTGACATATAACTTTAGCTTTATTCTTTCTTCCCTCTGACACAGCTGTTCCTTCAGAAATCTGCATAGAGATCCCAAAGAGCCCATTAAATGCTGTGATAAATCAAACAGCCATCATTCCAGTCAAATTTCAAGTCCCAAAACCTGACTGGGATTTCATTGAGGTCCTCTGGCACCGTACCAAAGGAACTTCAGAGGACTTCATTCTGAAATATGGCCTGAGGTCATGCAGTCCCAAGAGCAACCCACAGCTGTGGTGGAAGCGTGAATGCCAGCTCTTTCTAGAAGTGATGCCGGCCCACCGGTGGAGAATGTCAGCCATGATGAATGCTTGGCTAATCATCTGGAATGTAGACGTGAAATATGCTGGAAGATACCAAGTGACAGTCAGAACTAACAACATGAAAGAGGCATGTAGCTTTGTGGAGCTCAAAGTAACAGAAGGTACGAGAAGGCAGTGAGGGAGCTGTTTGCAGGGTTTGTATAATGCCAAACAGTAACATGTTCAGCGGAGTCAAATGGTAAAACTGTTTCTAGACTTTACCAGGTCAGGCTGTGTGAGAGAGGCTGGATGTTTGAATTCATCACTGTTGGTGGGGGAAACTTCTTATGTACTTAAAATATAAGCATGTCAGGGAGAAACTGTCCCCATGATGTTCTGATTTTCTCAGGGCTTTCTTTGTAGAAAAAGCCCAGCAGGAACTCATTTGCATCTTAGGCCACACCCCTGACATCACCATTGTTTCACACAAGGCCTTTTGTATACAAAGCCCAGCAGGAACTTATTTGCATATTAGGCCACACCCGCTGACACCAAGCCAGCCGGAACTGCATTCCTGTTCATTCCTGCTCAAAAAAAGCCCTGAATTTTCTCTATGTAGAAAGTTTATGTGAGGAAATCATAGAATTATAGAGCTGGAAGGGCTCTCCAGGGTCATCTAGCCAAACCCCTTGCACAATGCAGGAAAAATATTCAGATAAATGTTGGAGTGTGTCCAACTATCATCCAAGTCGGTTCCTTCCGCTGAAATCACTCACCCAAGCTAGAAGAGAGGATAGGGAGTGGATTGATTATGATAATGATTGAGTCTTTGGAAAGTGGATTTGAGGTGGGTGGGAGAAAGAGAACCAACAAAAATATTATGCACAAGGAAAAAGCTGACTCAAAATTGTCTTTCTGAAAAAGATCAGGGAAAATGTGGTCTCAAAACCTGAGGAATAACATATGATGATGATGATGATGATGATGATGATGATGATGATGATGATTAAACAACCACCACTACCTGAGAAGTAACAAAAAATGGGGCAAAAACTAAACCAGAGCCAGTTTGGTGTAGTGGTTAAGTGTGCGGATTCTTATCTGGGCGAACCAAGTTATTCTCCCAGATAAGTCGCTCTCATATAGAAAAGCTCTGTGTTTGTTCTTTGAGGAGTTATAAGGAAACTGATTCCATTTTCCTTAGAGAGGCAAGGCTGAGGCAACCAGACCCATCAATATTTCCTGTTTCAAGGCAGAAATCCAGTTTTCAAGACTGAATCTTGCTCTCACACAACTTGAATTCCTGTCTCCTGGCTTTTTCTTTCTTTTTTCCTGATTAGTATTTGCTTCATTTAACCTTTGTCAACAATGTTTTCAATTAAGAAAGCTTCCTCAAAGTTGAGCTGAATAGTTCCGACCAAGCTTGCTCTTTGCAATGAAAATAATTTTTGCAAAGTTGGAGTTGCAAAGATCTAAGTAGAGCCTGCTGCAAAAACAGGTCTCTCATTGTAATTCAGTTCAAGTTTGTCAAATTTGAGTTGATGGCTCAGAGATTAGCTCCTTTGCCAGGTAAACAGGAGGTGCCTAGGTTACTGTATACTGGCTAAAACTGGATTTTAAAATATTGTGGTTTTCCTTTATTCTTAGTAGAGTTATTTTTGTGCTTTCCTCCCTGCCAGATAGCAAAGACATAAGAATGGATGGACAGAACCAAAATCAGACGCAACAATGATTTCCCTTTCTTCTATATCTCTTCTTTGGTATCAATTCACAAAATCTGGCTGAAGATGAGCATTTTTGCAGGGCAGGGAAGAGAGAAAGCCAGTGTGTTAGAGTGGCCGGTGATCTCGGGATGGACGTTGAACTTGCAGCAGAGCTCGAGAAGACCCATCGTTTTTTGAGTGTCTTGTTTTGAATATTGATCATTTATGTAATTATTTTTATTTGTGATATTGATCATTTATGTAGTTATTTTTATTTGTGAGGCCCCTTCAAGCAGTTCTCTATACAGATAACAGGCAAGTTTCCTAAGTAAAGAAACAATCCTTATGATCCTGCCATCTCTTAGCCTCAGTTCACTTCTTTTAAAAACAGAAGTGGTTAAAATGTATCAATTTACTCAAAAAGAAGATGACTCCGAATGGAAGATGACCCAGGAGGACCAGAGCTTTTTTTCCCCTGGGGGAACGTGGTGGAACAGAGTTCTGGAACCTCCTTGTGAAAACAAAATTCTCAAAAAATCAGGACTTTTTTGGTATAAAAACCCCAGCAGGAACTTATTTGCATATTAGGCCACACTTCTGGCTTCACCATTGTTTTGCATAGGGGGTTTTTTGGTAGAAAAAGCCCAGCAGGAATTTGTTTGTATATTAGACCACACACCCTGACACTGAGCCAGCCGGAACTGCGTTTCTGTGCGTTCCTGTTCAAAAAAAGTCCTGCAAAAAATGTTTAAAAGTCCACGAGGGGCACTGTGTGTTTCTACTTCATTTTCCCTGTTGAGAGTTCCAGCACCTTTTTTTCCGGGAAAAAAAAACCCTGCTCAGGACATAACTGTAACTTGTATGTGAATGGATCAAGATGGGTAGCCATGTTTGTCTCTCTGTAGCATTAATAAAGAGCAAGAGTCCAGTGACACCTTAAAGACTAACAAATTTTTTGGCAGGGTAGGAGGTTTCCTGTGTCACTGCTCACTTCTTCAGCGGCAGCTAGAAATTAAAGAAGTGAGCAGTGACTCATGTATCGCTGCCTGAAATTATGATAGGAGCACATGCGATTGTTTTAAATTGTTTTTATGTTTTATGTTTTTATTGTTTATTGTATTGGTCACACTAATGTGTTTGTGTCGACCCTTGGTTTGTGAGCCACCCTGAGCCTGCCTCTGGTGGGGAGGGCAGGATATAAATTAAATAAATAAATGAATGAATAAATGGCAGCTTGTACCCTGCCACAAATGTTGTTAGTCTTTTGTTTGTAAGTGAATGTAAGACAGAACCCTCTTTTTTTGATGGCACACAAGGGGCAAACCCCCTGGTTTTGCACTAAAGTAAAAATGGTAGATAATCAGAGCCAACATGACAAACACTGTATAGTATTTTGGTTGGAGAGCAACTCGAAATGGATTTTGAAATGGGGGAGTTGAGTGAACAGCCACCCAGAAGTGGAAGAACCCAGCTCTCCTGGCTCCTTCAGTTGGAGCATGATAGATTGCCTTGCCTGTATGTAACATTGCCTTGCCTGTATGTGAGAAGAAAGAGATAAAAACAGACAAACGGGTAAAAAAATAGGCTTTAAAAAAATTGGAATGACAGAATGATGTACAATTATATTCATTGTTAAGAGTTATAATTTATTATTGAATTGTCATGTTTTTACAAATCTGTAATATTATTGTTCTTAATAAAAAAGAAAAAAATACTGACAAATGATCTTCTACAAAGAAACCTTTGAAAATTCTTGTTTAATGTGATGCTCCTTTATCTAGCTGTCTTATGCTACTGCCCCAGGGTCTGGGGAGACACCTGGCAGAAAAGACCACTGAGGACAGAGTCTTTCATAGTTCAGGTCCAGAGGCTAGATACAGAAGGACAGTGAAGGGGGGGAAATAGTTGTTCAGGTCTGGCTGTGTACAGGGCACCTAGGTCAAGGGTGGTTGCTGTGAGGCATGCTTCTAGGGTTACGGGAAGGGAACACACTGCAGGTTTAAGCAGGAAGCCAGTGAGCATGCTAGGCCCAAGGAATAAGCAAGCCTGGCCATGGTGTGCCTTTTTGGCCCCGGACCAGACCACCGACCATGGCCCCAGGGCCGGCAGGGTGGGGGCACCCAATTTGGCCTCCCCCCGCAGTGCCTCCTCCTTCTCGCATTTTCCTCCCGTTTCCTCCTCCCTCCTTTCCTGCCCCCCCCCCGCACAGCCTCACCACCTCCTCCTCCCCCCCGTTTTCCTCCTCCCTCCTCCGCCGCCACCCCCCCCCCCGCGCAGCCTCGCTGCCTCCTCCTCCCCCTTGTTTTCACCATTTTAAGGCTGAGGAAGGGGCCATAAAGTGCCTCCCAGGCTGACCCCCCCCCCAGCCAATCAGCTGATCAGTGGGAAAACCAGTGCTGCAGCGGTGAGAAATGCTGCCCTTGCCTCCTTCCCTTCCCCAGCCTTAAAATGGTGAAAATGGGGGAAGAGGAGGTGCCATGGGGGGGGCGGGGGGGGCGAGGCTGCATGGCCCGCTGCAAACAGACCACGGCCTGGGCTTGGGTACCTTTGCCTGAGAGGGACGAAAGGGCACCCCAAAGGGAGTTAGGGCTGGACTGACAGAGTGAAAGGGAGAGTGTGTGTGAGGAAGTAAGGATGGCAACTTCTTTGGTCTGTTTTTTTGCCCCAGGGCATGAGGTAACACCCCTGGGTGGTGTCACTTTGTAACAGGGTTGTGGAAAATATAAAGACTGATTGTGAGTTGCTACCTGCTGTCTCAGCATTGCACTAAGTTCCGAAGGACCCACCCAGCCAGACCATGGACTACAAGTCCCTGCCCAGCCTGTCTAGGCCAGTGGCTCTAGTCTCTCTGTCTCCAGTACCAGTCACAATCACATGGTCGTATTCTGTGCTTCTCCCCTCCCTCTTTCTGGATATAAGAGAACTGAATATGCAACAACTCTGGGAGCCGTGGTACTTCTTGATGTGTTTTCTGGTACCCACTCATTTCTTTAATCTCAGGGAAACAATTCAAAGAATCTCAAATGGAACTGGTTTATTTGCAAAGGTATAGCTGAACAGGCAGAAAACACTAACTGAACTAGGAAAACCAAAGAATGAACATAATCAAAAGAATACTGAAAACTAAATCACAAATGATATGAAGTCAACCTTTAGCAGCATCGCCAGAAGTACATCTCAGATAGCAAAAGGCTGCCAGAATGGAAATGTAACCTAGATTGCAGTAGTGATAGTAGTATGCAAATAGTAAGGCCACTCAGCAGTGAAAAGCAAAAAACAGGAAATTGAACATAGTTCACATGCTTCATAGATTTAAGAGGCCTCATCTTGACAAACAGGGTTGAAATGAAGCCTCTCACAAACAAAGGTGTTTTAGTTTTTCCCATCACTTAATGTCAAATTTGTCAACTAGTTTGTAAATTAACACCTGTCAGGACCTGCTTCCTAGTGCTGCCTTTCTACTGCCCTGACCACCCCTTGCACTTGGTTTGTTGTAGGGGTGCTGTGAACTTCAAGACAACCATGTTTTGGCAGGCAAACTGCAGTCGACACCTATGATTGCTTCTGATCTGAGCCTCAGATATCCTTACCTCATTTCAGTTGGGGTCAAAATAGGGTTGCCATCCTCCAGGTGGGGTCTGGAGATCTCCCAGAACTGCAGTTGATCTCCAGACTACAAAAATTAGTTTCCCTGGTGAAAATGGCTGCTTTGCAGAGCTCTCTGTTGCATTATATCTACAGAAGTCCATCTCCCCTCCACCCTGTCCTTCCCAAACTCTACTCACAAATCTACAGGAATTTTTCGATCCAAAGTTGGCAGCCCTCAATCAAACAGTCACTATACAGTTCTCTGGTTGTGCAGTAGCCATGGTGATAGAATTTTGTTTCCTGGGCATTTTTGCATCTAGGTAGCTGTTGAAAACATTTCAACAGTTGGTCAGGTAATTTGAAGATGAGGGTAGAGAACAGCACCTCCTGTAAGGCTCTGTGTCAGAACTTGTAACTTTATTATTGCTAGCTTAATGTAGAACCAGTATAATTGATGGTTGGCAAGTATGCATAGAGTGGACCTGAGCGTTGAACCAGACCGACCCCATATTGTAACCTTTCTTAACCTGAAGTGCCTGAGTAGTAGTTAACCCTGCCCCGATGGTATCCAAAGTATTTGGGGGCTGTGGACTGAATAATGTTGTATCTCTGTACTTTCTCACACTGACACCCTTTGAAGCCGAATCGTGTGGCCTTCAGAGTAAGGAGGCAATGTCTTTGCTGATAGCACTGGTGGGAAGACAGATGTGCCTGTAACGGTGTGAATTAAAGCTTTGTGGGTTGTTTGTTTTACTATATAAAACTGGGCCAGTGCTGGCTCTCGCCATCACTGTTATCTTGTACCTTGTATCTAACAGTTCTTAGTTCTCTCTAATAAAATCCTAGCTTGGAAACTAAGTATGGGATCTGCCTGGAGTTCTTAAGTTCTGACATTATAACAGTGATCCCATTGTTTTGGAGCTTATCTGAACTGGAAACCCGGCCCGATGGCTGCAAAGGTTCCAGACAACGGAGAGCCCACCACTCCAACGGAGGACCCGCCGCTCGACCCGAAGGTGACGGGGGTGAGGCGCAAGATTAAGGTGCCCGCACCTTTCTCGGTGGACGCGTTCGCCGCACCCCGATCCTGGAGCCCGCGGAAGTCCACAGCGGCGATCGACGCGGCGGAGCAGCGGTACAGAAGTATGCTGGGCGACGGGGCAAGCGGAGACGGAGACGACGACCAGGGCGAAGGTCCAGAACCGCGAGGCGGGGACGACCCGGTCCGGAGCCTCCGCAACGACCTGTTCGACTATGTACGGGAAATTCACAACGACGTACACGCCTCCCGAGTTATGATGGCCGAGGAGATGCAACAGAACCTTGGCGCGATCTACGACCAGCTCCGCACCTTGCAAACGGCGGTCCTGGGGATCCCCGTGGGAGGGCTGCCGCTGGGGCAACCGCCCGTGGCTCCACCGGCCCCGCTGGCCCCCGCGCCGCCGGTGGTGCCCGCTCCAGCCCCGCCGGCCCCACAACCAGTGGCGCCTCCGGCCCCGGGGGCCCCCGCGCCGCCGGTCCCAGCGCCCCCGGCGCCGCCAGTTCCGGCGCCCCCGGCGGTCCCCGTGCCCGCACCGCCGGCGCCGCCGGCCCCAGCTGCACCAGCCCTACCGGCCCTGCCGGCCCCGGTGCCCCAACCCGCGGCACCCCCGGCCGCAGGGGGGGGGAGAGAGCTGAAAATTACATTCGACGGGAGCCCAGAAGACGTGGAGTACTTCACCATACAGTGCGACACGTTCTTTACCCACTGGGGTGCGGACTACCCGACCGAAGCCAGCCGGGTGTACCACATTGCGTCCCGACTGAGAGGTCCAGCCCGCAAATGGTACGTCGGGCTGTTCACCGCGAGGAAGCCCGAGCTAGCAACCGTAGCGGGGTTCCTGCACGCAATGCTCCGCCAGTACGGCGACCCGCTCCGCGAGGAGAAAGCCATCGCAGCCCTCCAGCGCATCGAACAAGGCAACCGATCCATTCGCGAGTATGCCACGGAATTCCTGGGCTACTGCGCGGCAGTGAGAGGGTGGAACGAGATTATGAAGTATACTGCTTTTTGTAACGGGCTGAACCCGAACGTCCTCGACCGCTGCTACAGCCACGGGCGACCCGACACCTTGGTCGGGTGGATCCAGCTAGCCGGAGAGGTCGAGACCAACATTCAGCACGTGGGGCTTCGCCGACAGCAACTGGCGAAGAAGGGGTTGAAATCCACACCCACCAAGGCGGAGGGGCGACGGGCCCCGACAACCTCGACCCCTACCACTGCCCGAAAGTGTTACCGGTGCGGCGACCCGGACCACCTCGCCTCCAACTGCCCAGCCAAAGCGGGGTCCACCCCGCCGACAGCCAGGCCAACCGCATCGGGGCCCAAGAAGAAAAAGAGTAATCGGCCGAAAGAGCCCGGACGGGGCTCCGTCGCCACCACCCTGGCGACTGACGAGGATTTTACCGCCGAACCAGAAACCGTGGAAGAATCGACCGGGGAGTCGGACGACACCGAGTCGGCGGGAAACGACAACGACCTGCTTTAATGGGTGCCGCGAAGCAGGTCCAGCAACAGCCGGCACTCCTCGCGGTGAGAGCCACTGGGGGTTTATTGTTTATGGCCGTAACCCTTCTCAACCCGAACCTAAAACGGTTCATGCATGCCCGAGCACTAATCGACTCGGGGTGCAACCGGGACTTAATCACCCCCCGCCTAGTAGAGGCGCTAGGATTAGCCACGTCCCCCCTCCCGCTACCCATGCTTTTCCAGCAGATGGACGGGGGGCCCATGAGGGGAGAGCCATGTAAGCTAGAAACGCAGGCGGTCCCCGTTGGGACCGAAGAGCATTGGGGGATCGAAACTTTTGTAATTGCCCCCTCTTGCTCGTTTGATGTGGTGATGGGCTCGGGTTGGCTCGCCCGCCACCAGCCAGACATAAGGTGGGAGGAGCAGATCGTCCGATTCCCGGACTGGAGGTGCGAACACCACCATTGGCGCCCCGAATGGGGGCCGCATCCGCCTCCCCGGAATGCGCGAGCCTGCCTCACCCTCGAGGAGGTCGCCTCGATCCCCAAGGAATACCGGGACTTAAAACTGGCCTTTAGTGAGAAGGAGGCGGATGAGTTACCACCCCATCGCCCCGCGGAGACTGCTCGGGAGGCAGACCAACCACCGAACCTCCGTAAAAGCGAGGACGGCCTCCTGTTGCACAACGAAAAGATCTATGTGCCCTCCTCCCTCCGCAAGCAGATTTTAGAGCATTGTCATTCCAGCCGCCTGGCGGGCCATTTCGGCTATGTCAAAACCCTCAACCTCATTACCCGACAGTTCTGGTGGCCTAGGCTCAAAAGAGATGTCTCCGAATTCGTCCTCTCATGTCCCACCTGTCTCATGGCTAAACGAAGAGGGGGTAAGCCTCCCGGCCACCTAGTGCCCCTCCCAACAGCCACCCGGCCTTGGTCGGTAGTGTCTATGGATTTCATTGTGGAGCTCCCGCCGTCGCAGGGCAAAACTGTTGTTTTGGTAGTGGTCGATACATTCTCCAAACAAGCCCACTTCATCCCCTGCAAGCAGCTCCCCACGGCTAAAAAACTTGCCCAACTTTTCTTTACACACATTGTACGCCTACACTCGTTCCCAGACAAGGTCATTAGCGACCGCGGGACGCAGTTCGTTGCCAACTTCTGGCGGGAGTTTTGCAAGCTTGCGGGTATTGAGCAGGGCCTCAGCTCAGCCTACCACCCCCAGTCGGACGGACAGACGGAGAGGGTTAATAGCCTTCTAGAACAGTACCTCCGCTGTTTCATTAACTTCCAACAGTCCAACTGGGTGGACCTACTCCCATTCGCTGAATACGGCTACAACAACAGCCTTCACAGCTCTACTAAAACCTCTCCTTTTCAAATCATAAATGGCTATGAGGGCAAGCCTTTCCCAACGCTTCCCCTCCCTGCCACCTCCTCAGAACCCACATCGTGCCAACAATGGTGGGAGGGCCTTCGGGAGAGCTGGAAGGGAATTCAGGAGAACCTGGAGGAAGCGAAAAAGGCTTACAAAAAACAATTTGATAAAAAACACTCTCCTGAATGGGAATTGAGAGTGGGAGACACTGTCTTTTTGTCCACAAAAAACCTCCCCCTTCCTCAGCCCTGCCGCAAACTTGCGTTGAAGTTTCTTGGGCCTTTTAGGATCAAACGAGTAATCAATAAAGTGACTGCAGAACTCGAGCTGCCCAAGTCTCTAAGCAAAATCCATCCTGTTTTTCATTGCAGCTTACTCCGGAAAGACCCTGGTGCCACGTCCTTCCATCCCAGGGCTCCGCCGCCCCCTCCGACGACAGTGAGGGGTCAGAGTCACCATGAAGTCCACGAAATCCTGGACTCCAAAGTCAAACGGGGGAAGCTGTATTACTTAATCAGGTGGAAGCACTTCCCCCCGAGCTGTGATGAATGGGTCGAATCTCAGAACGTAGCTGCGCCGCAACTGTTAAAAAAGTTTCACCTGCTGTACCCGCACAAGCCCAAGCCGCCACCCCCCGGGGGAGGGCGCTTAGGGGGGGCAGTATGTCAGAACTTGTAACTTTATTATTGCTAGCTTAATGTAGAACCAGTATAATTGATGGTTGGCAAGTATGCATAGAGTGGACCTGAGCGTTGAACCAGACCGACCCCATATTGTAACCTTTCTTAACCTGAAGTGCCTGAGTAGTAGTTAACCCTGCCCCGATGGTATCCAAAGTATTTGGGGGCTGTGGACTGAATAATGTTGTATCTCTGTACTTTCTCACACTGACACCCTTTGAAGCCGAATCGTGTGGCCTTCAGAGTAAGGAGGCAATGTCTTTGCTGATAGCACTGGTGGGAAGACAGATGTGCCTGTAACGGTGTGAATTAAAGCTTTGTGGGTTGTTTGTTTTACTATATAAAACTGGGCCAGTGCTGGCTCTCGCCATCACTGTTATCTTGTACCTTGTATCTAACAGTTCTTAGTTCTCTCTAATAAAATCCTAGCTTGGAAACTAAGTATGGGATCTGCCTGGAGTTCTTAAGTTCTGACACTCTGGTGGTAATGCACATGTGTGAAATAATCTTGATGACATGGACTTACACAAACACTAAATGATAAGACTTTGTAAAAACAAATAAAACTCTGTAATTACAGACTGTGTGGCATAGTTATTGTACATATATATGTATGTAATAGGAGTCTGCTCCTCCCCTAATATCTGAGTTATTTAGTTTGGGGGGAGCTTATTTCAGTTTCCAGGTTTGTATGTTAGCTGAAGATGTTGATAGTTGGAGTTGTCTCCTTGCAATTCAATGGCTAATGTTTTGTGCCAGCTTGTCTCTGCTAAATGAACCTGAGAATGGGTGTCTGAGTACTCTGCTTGGAACTCACAGCCAAAGGGAAACACTACAGACTGGTTGATTTGCTCAAAGAGTCAATATAGATCAAGGGTCCCTTACCATTTCAAGCTTTCTGATATGATTACTGATTTATGCAGGTCATGCGGCAGCTGGGGCTTGTCCCCCTTGTTTTATTAGTACTATTAAATACCATCTCCTACCTGCTGTGGTGCATATTTGGACAGCAGTCTTGAGAGGGAAGAACTAGGGGGGAAACATTCCAGGAGCCCAAGGACCAGGTCTTTTTTTGAGCAGAAACACATAGGAACGTAGTTCCGGCTGGCTTGGCACCAGAGGTGTGGCCTAATATGCAAATGAGTTCCTGCTGGGCCTTTTCTTTTAAAAAGCCCTGTGTGAAACAATGGTGACATCTGGGGTGTGGCTTAATATACAAATGAGTTCATGGCAGGCTTTTTCTACCAACCCCCCCCCTTGCCAAGGACAGCCTGAGCTGGCAACCAGCTGGAAAGCCAGTGGCATGACATCACTGGCAAACCTTGTCTGAACTCATGAGTGACCTTGTCTGGCGGTTCCAGCAGATATATCAGTGGGAAGGCTGGTTTTGTAATTCCACTTTCATGATTGCACCAGGCTGGCAACTTAGAACTTCAAGGAACTGTCAGTTCCTCTTTCAAAGGCTGTCCTACTAAGCCTAGTTTCAGAAGGCAGCCATACTGGTCTGCAGGAGAAGAGCTAGATTTGAGTCCAGCACCACCTTAGAGACCAACAAGATTTTCAGGACATAAGCTTTCAAGAACAAAGCTCCCTTTGCCAGCTAAAGGTATTAATGTAAAGGAGTTCTATAAGAAAATGGAAAATGAGGATAGCTATATGGCTTTAGACCTAACAAGAAGAGTCCATGAAAATGTGTATACATCATTATGCAAGGAAAAAAAAGATATGACTTAAATTATCCCAGTATGCCTTTGTTTGGTAAGCCACTGAGGGGAAGGAGGGTTGTTTCTTTAACTATGCATGTGATTTAGAAGGAGCTTAGTGAAACTTGTCCATAGGATTTTTTTTTTCTTAAATTAAAATCTAAATAAAATCATAAATAATCATGTGAATGCATCTATCTATCTGTCTGTCTGTCTGTCTAAGATCTGGATGCCATTTCTTGATCTGGGCAATGGACCCAATTCAGCTCAACTCAGAAAGCTACATTCTGCTGACAGCAGTCAAACTGAAATTCGTCACAGGCCGCGGTCACACTCACCATTAAATCCATCCCTAACCCGTCGCTATTATACCCCCAACGAATTCACAACGAATTTCCTGATCAGACATCCCTCCATCCTTCAGTTCTAAGCAGTGTTGGTCCCGTCGCTGGTTGATCAGAGGTCTCAACCAGACCTCATTTTTTGAGATGGCATTCCACACTCGTGCAAGCACAGCACATGGGATATTGTGCTTGTCTTTTTTTTAAAAAAAAGGTGCCAGAAAAGATGGGCGATCTGCCCCCCCCCATTTAAACACCCCGAAAGGAAGGGGAAGCCCAGGAGTTCTCTTTGCTGTCTCTCCTCCTGGAGGGGAGACATCGAAGGTGGGTGATCTCCCCCCCCATTTAAACATCCCGACGTGGTGTTTAAATGGGGGGGGGAGCACGGCAACTCTCTTTGCTGTCTCTCCGCCTGGCGGGGAGACAGCAAAGGTGGGGGATCTTCCTCCCCCCCATTTATGCACCCCACTGTAGTGTTTAAATGGGGGAGGAGCACGGCAACTCTCTTTGCTGTCTCTCCACCTGGCGGGGAGACAGCAAATGTGGGTGGCCTTCCTCTCCCCTCCATTTAAACACCCCGAAGTGGAGTTTAAATGGAGTGGGAGCTCGGCAACTCTCTTTGCTGTCTCTCTGCTGGCGGGGAGACAGCAAAGGTGGGTGATCCTCCCCCCCCATTTAAACACCCCGCCGTGGTGTTTAAATGGGGGGAGCACGGCAACTCTCTTTGCTGTCTCTCCGCCTGGCGGGGAGACAGCAAAGGTGGGTGATCTGCCTCCCCCCCCCCCCCGCCATTTAGGAAAGGTCCCCTGTGCAAGCACCAGTTGTTTTCGACTCTGGGGTGACGCTGTTTTCACATTCCATTGTAGCCGACTCGTCACAAGCGCACATCCGCTTCCTGCGAGAGCCCACTCCAATTTATATCATTGCGCCAGCAATTGTTGACTCAGCCTTCCAACCTTCCGAGGTCAGTAAAATATGCACCCAGCTTGCTGGGGGGGAAAGTATAGATGACTGGGGAAAGCAATGGCAAACCACCCCGTAAAAGGTCTGCCATGAAAACTTTGTGAAAGCAGCGTCACCCCAGAGTTGAAAACGACTGGTGCTTGCACAGGGAACCTTTCCTAAATAAGCGGGGGGAGGCAGATCGCCCACCTTTGCTGTCTCCCTGCCAGGGGAGGAAGATGACCCACCTTTACCGTCTCCCCGCCAGGCAGAAAGACAGCAAAGAGAGTTGCCATGCACCCCCCCCCCCCATTTAAACACCACGGTGGGGTGTTTAAATGGGGGGGAAGATCACCCACCTTTGCTGTCTCCCCGCCAGGTGGAGAGACAGCAAAGAGAGTTGCCATGCTCCCCCCCATTTAAACACCACGTTGGGGTGTTTAAATGGAGGGGGGAGGAAGATCCCCCACCTTTGCTGTCTCCCTGCCAGGCGGAGAGACAGCAAAGAGAGTTGCCGTGCTCCCCCCGCATTTAAACACCACGTCGGGGTGTTTAAATGGGGGGGAAGAAGATCACCCACCTTTGCTGTCTACCCGCCAGGTGGAGAGACAGCAAAGAGAGTTGCCATGCTCCCTCCTCCATTTAAACACCACGGCAGAGTGTTTAAATGGGGGGAGGAGGAAGATCCCCCACCTTTGCTGTCTCCTCTCCAGGCGGAGAGACACCAAAGAGAACTCCTGGGCTTCCCCTTCCTTTCTGGGTGTTTAAATTGGGGGGGGGGGGGGGGTAAATCGCCCACCTTTACTGGCAACTTAAAAAAAAAAACCCCAAGCACAATATCCCACGTACTGCGCTTGCGCGAGTGTGGAATGCCATCTCAAAAAATGAGGTCCAGTTGAGACCTCTGATCAACCAGCTATGGGACCAATGCTGCTAAGAACTGAAGGATGGAGGGATGTCTGATCAGGAAGTGGGTTGTAAAAAAGCTGCAGGGTATAATAGCGACGGGTTAGGGATGGATTTAATGGTGAGTGTGACCGCGGCCAATGTACTGTCAAAAAAGTCCGCGTCTCAGTCGTGGCAGTTCGGGACACAAACGATCCAACAACCATTGCCAGATGCTGATGTTTGGACAATCGCATAAAATCTGGCTTTCATCCATGCCCATCTCGTCAGTTTATGTGTGTCTGACCTCGGCCACAATTAACTTTTTCCATTGGTCACAGAGAGATTTAGCCATAACAATTTTTTATCTCACTCAAGGCAGGTGCCCTTTTAATGATGCGGGAGGGAGACTTGTCATGACGTTTTAATAGTTGCCATCTTCAGGCTGTGGCTCAGTGGCTGCTCATCTGCTTAGCATGTGAAAGGTCCCAGGCTCAATCCCTGGCATCTCCAGTTAGAAGGATCAAGTAGTAAGTGATGTGAAAGACATCTACCTGAGTGCTGTCTGAGTAGACAATACCGATCTTGAGAGATCAGTGGTCTGATACAGTATAAGGCAGCTGCCTATGGGAGGCACTGTCTTTAAGAGTTTTTAGGAGGCACTGCAAGGCCATTTTATTCACTAGGCCTTTCAATGGGCTGTAAGCTTCAGGCATATTCTTGGTGGGTGGTGGTGGCAGGGAGGTTAATTAGTGTTTTATTGCGTCTCCAAGTCAGGACTTGAAAGCCGCCTTGAGTCACAAGGGAAAGGTGGGTTATAAATATTTAAATTTAAAAAAATGTGGCATCAGTAACCCCACTCTCCTCAGCACAGCATATTTCTATTAATAAACTGTTTTTAATCAAAAGATATAACAAAGATATCCTATCCAGCACATACCTTCCCTGAAGCTTGCATGACTGTATTTCCTGATATGCCTCCTGCATTCTACCATCTGCCAAGAAAAATCTGCCATACAGAATAAAGGATAATAAGCAGGGCTTTTTTTGAGCAGGAACGCACAGCAACACAGTTCCGGCTGGCTTGGTGTCTGGGGGTGCGGCCTAATATGCAAATGAATTCCAAAGCCCTATGTGAAACAATGGTGACATCAGGGGATGTGGCCTAATATGCAAATGAATTCCTGCTGGGCTTTTTCTACCCAAAAAGCCCTGATAGTAAGAAAAACAAACAAATGGAGAACAAACTTGTGGAAAGTGCGTGGGTTAGCCTTGCAGTGAACATTCGTATCTGAAAACCGTTGCTATTAAAATAGTGGCTTCTGAGTGGAGTGGGTGTGAAATGTCTTCTGAAACTCCTCACTTAACTTTATTGCTGCTCTTTCAAATCTGCTACTCAAACAGCAACTAGAAACCATTTTTAAAAGTGGATTTTCTTTTCTTTCTTATCCTTTTGGGTGCACAATCCTAACCAATCAGGGATTGCACAGACCAGAGAATATCTAAATGCCAATTCAAAGTGAGGAGAATGCAGTCTGCTGCAAAGATAAATGGGCCAGGATAATAATTCTTTCTGAGGACAATGTATACATTAGAAACAGATGATTTCTCCTTCACCTATTTTAGTTGTGATTTCCACCAAGGAAACTGTAATATGATGAAGTTGTTGAGAATTATCAGTTTGGGATGGCTAGTAGTACTCATCCCCACCAAGTTCCCAGGAAAAAAAAATGAATTGCTGAGAATTGAAACCAGTCCATAATGTTGATACACTCTTAATATTTTTAATTAGGTTTCCATTCCACCTGCCTTTGTTTTATTTATTCATGCCTGGCTTTTCTTGGAGATTTCTCATTGCCAAATGGAGGAGCAAACTTATGTGGAGAGAAGAGAAGCATTCTTGCAAGTGTCACAACCTAGGTTCTGGCATGTGTCAACTGAAAACATGGACGCTTTCTCTGTAGGGACCTCACTTGCCAGATTGGATAGGATTGCCAATCTCCAGGTGGAGACTGGAGAACTCTTGTGATTACAACTGATTTCCAGACTATATAAATTCACTTACTCATTTCTTACTTAGTAAAAAATTATTCCATTGCCCCTGGGGAAAAGGGACGCTTGGGAAAGTGGACTGCATGGCATATCCTGCTGAAGTCCCTTCCCTCCCCCTAAACCCCACTCTCCCAGGCTCCATCCTCAAGTCTCCAGGAATTTCTGAACTTGGAGTTGGCAACCCTAATTAGGCCGTGGTCCATCAGTGGCTATTAGCCACAGTGTGTGTCTGTGTGTATATATAAATTTTTTTTTGGCCACTGTGTGACACAGAGTGTTGGACTGGATGGGCCATTGGCCTGATCCAACATGGCTTCTCTTATGTTCTTAAGTTCTCATATGTTTTCTACAGAACCCTGATGTTATTAGATCTGTCTCTGCCTCAATAGCCTGTGTACTAGAATATTATCATGCACTTCAATCCCACAGATTCCTTTTCCAATCTTCACTGGTGGAAAACTGGCTTTGGCATTTCACTGGCGGCAATTATTGTTCTGACCGTGGTTCTGGTGGTGTTCATTCTTGAAAGTAAATGTCTTGGGGGGGGGGGGTTCCTTCTGATTTTAAGGGCCTGTAGGTGTAAAAAGAAAATATTGGATTTGTATCCCACGCTATACTCTGAATCTCAGAGTGGTCACAATCTCTTTTACCTTCTCCCACCCCCCCTCCCCCTGCCACAACAGACACCTTGTGAGGTAGGTGAGGCTTAGAGAACTTACAGTAGCTGCCCTTTCAAGGACAACTCCTGCAAGAGCTATGGTTGACCCAAGGCCATTCCAGCAGCTGCAAGTGGAGGAGTGAGGAATCAAACCTGATTCTCCCAGATAAAAGTCCATGCACTTAACCACTACACCAAACTGGCTCTCAGAAGGGTTCACACAACAAATAATGGCTATTCTACATTGGACAAATGTGTCCATGCCTACATGAATGCATCAGTGGAGTGTTATACAGCAGGTTTCTTCTCTGACTGATTCTGACTTATAACATGGAACAGAAAAGGTTTTAATTTTTGGTTTTGGTTTTTTTTAAGAGAGAACTGTCATGTAAATATCAACAAGGAAATCATACCGCCAAATGATATCCATTTGCCCTGAGTTTATTGAGGGCTGGGGAAAATTGTTTGCTTTGGCAGGTGCTTCTTGTGCTGTTTTATATTAGGGAGGGTTTAGGGTTTGCATGGCCCCTGGATAAAGGAAGTGAAATTTCCAGGACAGCAGATCTGAAATCTAGTGACAGAAGAGGAAGGAGCAGAGGACAGAGTTGCCTAATGCCCCCATACAAGCCCAAGAACCCTTGCATGACTTGAATGCACAACTTGAACACACACTATGACATTTCAAAACTGTAATGGTGTGATGTCTGATACTTACCAAGGTTACAGTTTCAAATCCTGGTTCCTGTTTCAGTTGTCAAGAAGTGCAGTCCTGTCAAAATGTTTCCACGTTGGGGTCTCACATATCATCGCATGGTCTTGTAACATAGTCACATTAGTGCATGACCTGTGAGGTTTCTGCCTTCTGGACTGAACTCTTGCCTCTCTTCACCAGTTGACATCAAGTTCCCATTATCACTGTCTGGCACCTTAGCCTTTCTTATGAGCTTGATTTCTGTGACCTTCTCGCTACTTTATGAAAAATAAGCACTGCATGAACAAGGTCTCAGTTTAAATATACCTTCACTGGCCCAACAAGTTATATTTCTGTAAGGGGGAAGCTTGTGCTAGAGTTGCCAGCCTCCAGGTAGGGCCTGGAGATCCCCTGGGATTTCAATTGATTTCCAGCCTACAGAGATCAGTTCTCCTGGAGAAAATTGTCACCTTAGTGCTATGAAATTATACCCTGCTGGGGGACATCCCCTCCCCAAACACTGCCCTCCTCCAAGCTTCAATCCTACATCTCCAGGAATTTTCCAACCCCGAAACAGCAACCATAGCTAGTGCAGTTCTTTAGTATGCAAAGACTGTTGCCCTACCAAATATATGAGTCATGCCTTAACTCGTCCCTTGAAATCAAGGTTGACTTAATCCTATAGTTGCCAACAGGCCTGGAGGAAAAAAATGCCTCGTTCTTTTTCACAAATTCCAAAACAGAATTATTCAAGGGTTTCTCTGCACAAGTCATAAGATTGTACTGTACAAAATGATTCACAGACTTACTTGGATAGATGATGTGTATAGCTTATTGTAAGCTGAATCCTATTATGTAATTGCTGTACTGCTTAATGGGTCATGTTAATACTCTGTGCTTCAGTCCTTTCTAGTGTTTCCAGACATCTAAAATCCTAATGCACAGGTTATTGAATGTCCCATTTTGTTAACTGTACTGACTCACTATGTGTAATCTGCCTTGAGTCCCTGTGAGAAAGGCTGGCAGTAAATACCATAAATGAATGAATGAACGAACGAACATTCAGAGGCTTTATTTAAGTAAATAAAATCACCCAGCAAATAATCTGTTACACATTTATACAGGACATTTTTTTCTCCAGGTATTTAGCAAACCTATGCAGATCTGCTTAACAACCTCTGTGAGAGCTATGGCTGACCCAAGGCCATTCCAGCAGGTGCAAGTGGAGGAGTGACACACCATGCTGAATGTATTTTATTTATTTGTTTGTTTAAGTAATTATACTCCTGCCTTTCATCTTAGCTCAAAGTAGAGTTGTCAATCTCCTGGTGATGGTAGGGAATCCCCCACCCCAGTAGAGGTGGGAGAAGAATAAACAAAATGGCAGGCCAGCCTATAGAGTAACTTCACTTCCAGGGTAAACCCAGAAATCACATCATGCCATTCTACAAATTGTTCTAAATGCTATGGTTAATGATAGAGTATCCACTAACTCCTAGAGAGGTGTGACATGACTTCTGGTTTCCCCTTGGAAATGATATCACACCATCACTGATGGCCACTGCCCCCCCCCCCCCCCCATGTCCCTGCCTGCCATTCTTCCATTAGTTGCCAGGCTGGGGCTTACCAGCCCAAGGTGGCTTACCAGTAATTATTACCATTGCAAAATAAAACCAAATAAAATAAGCAAACTCACATACCTCCACACACCCCGCCCCAAAAAAGAGATGCCTGCTATTCATGGTGATGGAAAATGCCATCAAGTTGCAGCTGACTTATGTTAACCCCATAGAGTTTTAAAGGCAAGAGACATTCAGAGGTGATTTATCATGACCTGCCTCTGTGTAATGACGCTAGGTTTCCTCAGTCGTCTTGTCGCCCATCCCAATAGCAGCCAGGGCTGACCTTGCTTTGCTTCTGAGATCTAATGAGATGTGGCTAGCCTGGACCATCAAGGTCAGGGCCATGCTGTTAACACCCCCTCAAAAGTCCTGGCAAACAAACAAGCCTTGCAGTGTCTCTCCAAAGAGGGGGCTCCCTTCCCCTCTTCAAGGAGGCCATTCTAAAGTGTGAGAGCCATGATGGAAAAGGTCTGGGTTCTGAGTGATGCCAAGTGGGCCACCCTTAGTGGAGGAACAGCTAACAGGTGGCATCTGAACACCTTAGTTGACACATGAGAAAATATCACCCAAGAAGGCCCTATCTTTGCTGACTGTGAAGAATTGCAACAATGGCCTCAGCTGCTGCTGCTGCTGCTCTCTCTCAGCCTTGCCTGACCTGCCTGGAGAAGAGAAGACATCTAAGGTAAGATAGTCTTGGGGTTCTTGTTTTTATTTTAGTTAGTAAAAGGACTTTTTAAGACTCAGAGTCCCTTTACTTATCCAGATTTGGATGGGTGGGTACTGGGTAGCTTATTTGGGGTTAGGGGATTCTGTGGGGGTGGGGGCCTGGGGTGGGGGTTTTTTTTGCCAATTTGCCTATATTTTACTTTAGTGAGAGGACTTTTAAAAGTGCAGTGTCCTTTTACTTTTCCTGATTTGGGTGGCTTGGATTTCTTGGGGTTAGCGTGAAGGTTTTTGAGGGGGAGGGGTTGGTAAAGTTCTTGTATTGTTAAAAGTCCAGTTTTTTACTGTTTTAACAGGATTCTGTGTTTGATTTGTTGCTGCTGTGTTGTGCTGCTGTTGTTCCTTTTCTCTTCTGGTTCTGGTTCTTGGGGGGGCATGTTTGGTCTAATTTTCATTGTTAAAAAGGTCACTTTTTTAACAGTTGAGTTTGTTGGCCTTTTCTCAGTGATTTGGATCTGTTGTTGTTGGTTTTGCATTGTGTCCTGTTGTCCCTTTTCCTGGTTCTGTTTTTTTTTTGGGGGGGGGGTGTTTGGCTCTGATTGGTTTTTTCCCACCATTGGGAACAGTGTTCCTTTTGGGGTGCCCACAGATGGGTGCAGTTTTTTTGGGCCAGGGGGGTTGCATGTGGGGGAGTCCCCTGAAGCTGCCCTGCAGTTTTGGGGCCTCTCCCTCAAACCCCCCTGTGGTCAGAGCCACTTTCCCCACAGCAATTGGGGAATTGGGCTTTCCCCAGCATTGGTGGCAATGGGCCTTTTGGGGAGCCCAAAGACAGGGACTCCGGCCTAATCTTTTTGGGACTTGGGGGTTTTGTAGGGGAGAGTCCCCTGCGGGTTCTCTGCAGTTTTGGGGGCTCTCTCAACCCGCCCCCCCAGTAGCCTCTAATTATGCCCTACGTTGCCATTGATTTCAGTGGCCCATAGGGTATAATGTGGGATAGGGGCACCTTCTTTGGGTGCCCCTGGAACGGGACCCCCTGGCCCAATCTTTTTAGGACTTTGGGGGTTTGTAGGGGAGAGTCCCCTGCAGGTCCCCTGCAAATTTGGGGGCTCTCCCTCAAACCATCTGCACTCCAGGTGGCTTCCAATATACCCTACTTTGCCATTGATTTCAATGGCCATAGGGTATAATGGGGCCGTATATTTGGAAATAGCCATGAATCTACCGTATATATGGCTATTCTGAGTTCCGGTATTCGGAAATATACGGTATTCCGAATATTTTGGCCCTGTATATTTCCAAATCTGATTATTTCCGAATATTTTTTTTTTGCACTCCCCTACTCTGCTGCCACCTGATGATTTGCTGTTTCAGTTATTTTGCCAGTAGCACACCCAAGAAAGTGACCAGGGCACCTTCTTTCCTGAGCTTCAGAAAAGCTTCCAATGCAGTTCTGTTAAATATGATAATGGCATATCTTGGATTTATTAGGGCAGGTAAAAAATGTCTAAATGAATGAAAAAATAAATGGCTGTGAACTATTAAAATGTCCGTCTACAATAGAAGAATGTAACCTGGGCTTTTTTAAAAAGAGAAAGCCCAGTAGGCTCATTTGCATATTAGGCCACACCTCCTGGCATCACCATTGTTTCACACAGGGCTTATTAATAGAGAAAGCCCAGCAGGAACTCATTTGCATATTAGGCCACGCTCCCAATGCCAAGCCAGCTGGAACTGTGTTTTTTCCCTGCTCAAAAAAGCCTTGAATGTAACTCTCTTTAGGATTGCACTATAAATGCTCTCAGTCGCTACTTGATGCAGAGACACAGCAGACAACCTCCTCTGTAAGTGGGCTCACTGTGGCCTTGAATAATTTAATGGGTTCCTTTCTCACAGCTACACTAGCAGTTTCCTCATGGCATGTAGTACAGAAATTACAGCAGGAAAGAGCCTGGTGTATTGTCAATATCTGCTTCTCCCTCATGAGAATGAATGAGCATGTCACTTCCTTCTTTTGACTTCCCTCTTTCTGAATCACAACAACTTTCTAAATAAGCCATCTAAATGATTACCTACTTCTCCATGTGCCCTCTGACAGGATGGCCTGCACTCTAGGCTGGGAAACACACAGCCCTGGTGATTCATGATGTTGCCAAAGCAATCAGCTGCCAGAAAGGAGTTTTGAAAGAGCCAGCCAGTGATTCTAGGAAACTTGATGTGGGAGCCATAAAAACGCCCCCAACTTTCTGAATAACAAAACCTTAGTGCTTTTGAGATAGCAAGTAACACTACAGCAGCTTCTAATTATTTTTATTTTTAAATTTTATTGGAGGTTTTGCAGGTAAAACAAAAATAAACAAGCACAAAGAATGAATCCTTGAGACAGAGCTGCTCACAAAATCATGCATACAAACAGCAAGTGTATTAAAGTACCGCTAAAGAAATTAAATGTAAGCCTACATCATGCTCAGCATTTACTCTCCCCTCCCAGAAGCCTATGTCATGCTTGACCTTTACTCCTCTCCCCATCTCCACCCCGGCCCACCACAGCAACTGTCTGTACTGTCTTGAAAATGGAAACTTTTAAAAACATTGCTGAGTTTCGGAAGTGGCTTACCAGAGGGAACATAGGGCTACTGCTTTGTGTGGATTAGTTCAGAAAATGTATAACATAACGTGATCATTAAAGAGATTACAAAGCTTCCCCCCCCCCCCCAAAAAAAAGCCCCTCAACTTCAGAAGCTGCTCTGCACATCTAGAGTCTGCTATTAAGGTCTCTGGGTTGAGGTCTGTAGTTTATAAAAAGAATATTTCATTTTCGTTGTGAACCTCAAAATCAATGTACTCTTGGAGAGCCTGCTAAACCCACCACAAACCCCACAAATTTATATGGTTGCCAACCTCCAGATGGTAACTGGAGATCCCCCACTTTGACAACTTATATCCAGTTGACAAAGATCAGTTCGTTTGGGGAAAATGGCTGATTTGGAAGGTGGACTCTATGGTATTATACTGCATTGAAGTATCTCTCCTCCCCCAAACCTCTACCTCCTCAGGCTCCTTCCCCAAAACCTCCAGGTACTTCCTAACCTGGAACTGGCAATCCTCACTGATTCACATAAGTCTATCAACCTTACTGGCCATGACCCACAAGTATATAAAATAAAAGAAGGGAGCCACCCAGGACTGGGAAGATGTTGGTCAAAATTTCTACTCTGCCATGAAATTCACCTTGGGCCAGTCACCCTCATACAAATTTACCAGGGTTGTTGGCAGGACAAACTAGGGTATGAGATAACCAGTGTTCCAGTTAACCAGTTAGCGTGATGAGCTAGTTCACAGTTTTGTAGCATCCATTTTTGTTTTAGCTCAGGAAGGATGGCCCCAGAGCAATCTAATTTATTCAGTAGCTCACTATTTTAATGCCAGTAGCTCACAAGGTAGAATTTTTTCTTACAAGACTCCACAGCTTAGAGGGAGCATTGGAGATAACCACACATCCCATCCTGAGCACTGTGCAAAAAGGTGGAATAAAGATGAAGGCAATATTAGGCCACACCTTTGTCTTCTCTTCTGGCCAAACCCAGCTCCCTGACCCAACTGTACTACAGTTTACATTACACCCACAAAGTCTTCGCTTCTTCCTGCTCTTTCTTTAAACAGATAAAGGCAACCACAACTGTATGCAGGGCAGGAGGAATGGGCTTTAGTTGCTGTGTGCATGAAGCTGAGGTGATAAATCACCAGGACACTGCAACAAGTGAGTCAGCTGTGGGTGTAGAGGGAGATTCTCACTTGCACAGAGTCGTGCTCCTTTAAGTAGCATTTGCCATGGATGAAGCAATAGTCTATGCAGACATCACCTTACCTGCAGAAGCATCCTCCACAAGAGACTTGCCTTCAGGGCAACATTCAGGTAAGTTACATTTATATCAGAGAGTTTTTTTTAATGTGTGGATAAAAGAGAGAGTAACTTTTCCAGCAACTTTCATTGATCCCAGCCATGCTGCATACATACTGAGGAAAAGGTGGGTACAAATCCACACTGATTTACTTAGTAAATTCTCCCCCTACCACACACACACACACACACCCCTCATTCTAGAAGTTCAGGGCAGTATACCAAGTTCTCCATCGTATCCTCACAACAATCCTCTGAGGTAGGACAGGCTGAGAGGAAATGGCTGGTCCAAGGTAACCCAGCAAATATCAGGGTAAGCCTGAATTCAAGCTAAATCGAGTCCTCAGTAACCATGCCAAATTTTAATCAAGGCGTGTGCTCACTGTTTCTCTTTGAAATGAAGCAGTAAATCCCTGTGTGAGTTCTGTTTTACACAGTTATTATGCTTGCTGTTATCTCATGCATCACATTCTGGGAACACAAAGATACTAAGCATCCTTACATGGTGGCTATTTCTGAATAAATGCCAGCTGGATTCTTCTGGAATATCTCCTACTCCAAGGAAGTGGGAGACAGCCAGGATGGGCTCATTGCTTTACAGAGGAGCTGCCTGTCCTGAAGAAGCAAATGGGAACTGGGAATCCCAGTGGCTCTTGGCTAATTGCTCTGTAGTTCCAAGTATCAAACTCAGTTTTTTCAATGATTTATTGTAGAACCCCGACCTTGCCCGCGCTGGCATTGGATTGTGCTGTGGGCTGGATTAGCTGGAAACATCATCCTGGTGGCTGCAGTGATAGCGATGGGAGTCTGGGGTGAGTAATTTAACAAGCTGAGGCAGGGTTGCATTAACAATTAGCCCAAGTAGGCACTGGCCTATGGGCCTCCAAGCCTTTAGGGGCCCGGGCCGGCTTTTCCCCCTGGTTCCCCCCCTCCATGCAGTCCTCCCATTCTGCACATCATGTGCAGCCAGCAATTGAGCAGCTTTTTGCCTGGTGTGGCTGCTGCTGGCATTGTTGCCAAGTTTGCCTCTCTCTGCCTCTCCCCTGCAGCTTTGTCAAAGGGACGAAAGGAATAACTTTCCATTGTCAATCAATAAAAGCAAATTACTTGAACATCATGAAACTCTTCCTAACAGTGAAATTAGATCCTCAGATCCAATTCAAGCTAGGGTTGCAAAAAGAGAGACTCTGTAGGATACATAAGCATTATTAAGAAAGCAGAAATGCAGGAATGCACTGACTGATCGATCTCTAATTTTAAATTCTAGAGCAGTACAGTAAACCATTTAAAACCATTTAAACTAGATCATTCTAGATCAGCTTATCTGACCAACATTTCTAACCACATTTTGAGGGTGACTTTTACAGTTCTATCAGTATGAACTTTCACTTTGAGAGGGGCAGCTCCTGTTTTTCTTTAGCTAAATGCAGTTGGTGCATTTGATAGCAATCTAATAACTAAGACAGAAGACAAAAGAAGAAGGGGACGGCAAAAGATGAGATGGTTGGACAGCGTTACTGATGTAACAAACACAAATTTGAGCAGACTTCAGAGGATGGTGGAAGACAGGAGGGCCTGGCATGACTTTGTCTACAGGGTAGCAAAGAGTCGGACTCGACTGTGCGACTGAACAACAACAAAAATAACTGTTCTTAATACCTTGTATGACGAAGAACAGAACTCCAGATCTTAGAACAGTCATTGCAGGATTAATTTTGCATTTAACAGTTTCTGACTTGGCAGCATTTGCAAATTTCCACAGAGCTTTAGAATTTCATTTAGCTTGTATTTTTAAAGAATTTGGGTAAGGCTACCAGGCCCCAGAGCTGAAGGTTATGACTGGTTTTAATTTGTTCAGTGGGCTGATTGCTGATATACTATTTGTGAAAGTCTTTATAGCCAAAGTCTATGTTTAAGAAGTTATTGTGGCAGAACATCCACTTGAAGATGCCAACTTTGGAGCCACACTGACAAATAAGATAGCTCAGGGGTGGCCAAACTTGCTTAACATAAGAGTCACACATAAACGCCAGATTTTGGAGAGCCGCAAGACATGAATGCCAGATGTTTGAGAACCACAAGACAAGGAAGGGAGGAAGCAAGGAAGGAAGGAATTACTTTACTCTGCTCTGAAGTATTGTGTTCAGTTTTGGGCACCACATTTTAAGAAGGATATAGACAAGCTGGGTGACAAAGATGGTGAGGGGTCTGGAGACCAAGTCCTATGAAGAAAGGTTGAAGGAGCTGAGGATGTTTAGCCTGGAGAGGAGGCGACTGAGAGGTGATATGATCACCATCTTCATGTACTTGAAGGGCTGTCATATAGAGGAGGGTGTGGAATTGTTTTCTGTGGCCCCGGAAGGTAGGACCAGAACTAATGGGTTGAAATTAAATCAAAAGAGTTTCCATCTCAACATTAGGAAGAACTTCCTGACTGTTAGAGAGGTTCCTCAGTGGAATAGGCCCCCTCAGGAGGTGGTGTAGGCTCTCCTTCCTTGGAGGTTTTTAAACAGAGGCTGGATGGCCATCTGACAGCAATGAAGATCCTGTGATCCGGCTGGCTTGGCTTGGAGAAGTGATTTAAAGAGACAAATGCCTTCTCCAAGCTGGCCAGTGGGGCAGTGGGGGCTTCGAGAGCCACACGATATGTGTGAAAGAGCCGCATGTGGCTACTGAGCTGCAGGTTGGCCACCCCTGAGATAGACAGACATTATCCATCAGTATAGGAATGCATGAATAGCTGTCTCTCACTGTTCAACACTGGAAAGTGAGGAGATAATTAAAATTTGTGCTGTATCAGTTAATGAAAGGCTGACAGGAAAAGATCTTATGTCTATCTGCAAACTTCTTTGCCATCACCAGACACCGAGATGCAGTTGAACAATCATATAATATTTAAACAATTAGAGTCTTGCTGACATAGTTCCTTTTGCGGGGTCAGGTGCTTAAGTGAGCAGTGACTGGACACTTTCCAAGCATAGGGATCATTTGAGACCCATTTTGATCAAGCATCAAGTCTGGTTTTGGAACTGAGTCTGCCCTAGTGGGCCAAGTAGATGACTTACTTCAGGAAAGAAACAGAAGGAGCATAGTCCACTGATTCTCCTGGAACTTTTTTTTTTGTATTTGTGTTTATGTGTGTATGTGTGCATCCCTGGAAGTTGTAGAAGCTGCTGGTGACCCCTACTGGGGTACAGAGGATGTTCAGAGATGTGGCTTGAAACAGCCTGCCTCTACCTCCTGTTCCTGGTGTTCCAAGGAGGTCTCCCATCCAAGTACTTGCTGCCAGGGTCAGCCCTGCATAGCTTCAGAGATCTGATTATCCAGGGCAGGGCTATTTTCCTAGAACTTTCATTGGTCTTTGATACATGCATGGTATCCTTCTGTATCTTATAGCAGGGATTCAGATCAGGGGAAGTACTCTGTGATGGTTAAGAACATAAGAGAAGCCATGTTAGATCAGGCCAATGGCCCATCCAGTCTAACATTCTGTGTCACACAGCGGCCAAATATATATATGGAGCTATTTGAGGTTGATGGAGCTATTTGAGGTTGATGGATACCAGAAGGTGGTGCTGGGGGCAGGGATAAACTGTAGTGTCTGTATTATGGAATCCTGCATGGTTCAATCTTATCTCCTATGCTTAACATCTATATGAAGCCACACTGTGAGGTCATCCAGGGATCTTGTTTAAGCAACACACAGTCTATTTCTTTTTTCCATCTCAAATGAAGCATGGATGATCTTTGCTGTGACCTGGGAAGGTAGTGGGCTGTGTGAGAACTGATAAACTCAAGCACAGTCCATGTGAGATGGAAGCCCAAAGGTGTGTGTGTGGGGGGAAGCTAAAACAATTTGCTTATGACTTCCACAAAATAAGGATCTGCATGCCTCAGCTCCTGTATGTCCACCAGTATTCTTAGTATTTTCTTGACAGTTTTCTTTAAAAAGAGGAAATGATGTATTAGACTGTAAGATGACACCGAATCTCAACATGGTATAGTGATGTAATGGGACCCATCCCTAGCCATGATAAAGTAAGTATTATAGAAGCAGAAGATGACACACATAAGAAAGGGACGTGCCTAATTCTCAAGTCCTGATTAGTATTTTTGGGTTAAATTGCTGTAATGCTGATAGTTATAATGATGTTATATGTGTCAGATTGTAATGGCTGTGGGCCACAGACAATAAACTTTATTATATCATATTCCCCCACATTCCTGATCCAAATTAGCCACCCCCATGCCAATTGCCAAGACAAAAGCATCAAATAATTATTTATTATTTAAATGTATTATCATCATCATTATAATCATTATTATCACTATCAGTACTATTATTATTATTATTAATAATATTATAGCAGGATATTTTACACATATTAAAATATAAAAATTCTAACAATTAAACAATAAAAGTATCTGTAAAAAGATTTTAAAGATGCAGTCTAAACTTAGCAACAGATTGGCCTTGTCTTGTTTTTAATGGTTTCTTGTTCATTGACCTTTAAAAAAAAAGTTGCAAGCTGGTTTAAGCAGCCCTTGGAAAGGCAGCATATATATTTTTTCAAAATAAATAAGAAATAAGATCAAAACAAACTTAGAGCAGTTTATAAAAACTTCAACATTTTTGTGGCCAGGAAAAAACCCTCCAAAAGCAGACATTATAACATTTTGAAGCAAATGAATCTGATCAAATCACCACAGAAAAATAAAACACTGGCCATATCATCCAGACCTCAAGCCTACCAGATTAGACAAGGAAAGTGCTTGGTGGACAGTGATTAGACAGAGATCAATGATTGGTGCCAACACAGAAAAGGCCCTTTTCCTTGAAACACCTCACTTTCTCTGAGTGACAGGCAGGTGAAGCAAGGCCCTATGAAAGCCCCTTTCAAATAGAGCTGCCAGTTCTGGATTGGGAAAAACATTTAGGGGTTTTTTTGTGGGGGGGGGGGAGCCTGGGGAGGGCAGAGTTTGGGGAGGGAAAGGACTGATCAGGGTATAATGCCATAGAGTCCATCCTGGAAAGCAACATTTTCTCCTAGGGAACTGCTCTTGATAATCTGAAGATCAATTGTAATGGTGAGAGATCTCCAGGTGCCACCTGGAAGCTGGCAACCCTATAAAGTCTCCCCCTTTTTTGTGAAATTTTGTTTGTTACAAAACATTTCTGAGTACTTTTTTTATGCAGCTTATGTTGTTTTTTCCTGCCAACTTGCAGCTAGAAATAAAAACAAACAGCTGGTTGGGGCATCCATATCATCCTCAGAGCATATCAAAGGATGTCAATATGGTCACAGCGGAGGTGAAGAAAACAGAACACTGGAGGATTTCAAGTCTAGGTTGAAAGAGGAGTTGTGTGTGAATTCAGCATCAGCAGGTGAGAGCCAGCATGGTTAAAGTGTTGGACTAGGATTTGGGAGACCCCAATTCAACCCCCAACTTGTGCCATGGAAGCTTGCTGGGTGACCTTGGGCCAGTCACACATTCTCAGCCCAGCCTACCTCACAGGGTTGTTGTGAGGATAAAATGGAGAAGAGAACATTGTAGGCCACTTTGGATCCCTGTTGGGAAGAAAGGTGAGATACAAATAAATAATAAAAGACAAGTGAATTTGTACTCTCTGTACCAGGTTCCTTCATCTTATAATTTCGGAATAGTTAATACAAGCAAAAATTCTCTTCCTGAACCTCTATTGACATCTAGTGGTCAGATCTAGAATTGGCAGGCCTAAAAGTAATTTTTATAGTCAAACTACTTTGTCTCTGCACACGAAAACTTATACCTTGAAGCCTGGCATTTAAGACAGGCTTACTGAAATTTGATTTCACATATCGCTTGCCCGGGGAATAAGAGACAGATTCACCGGCAGATGCATTTTTGGCCATTTATTTTATATCTCACCTTCAAAATGGATCATATATGGTTCATATTATCACTAAAAGATTCTGAATATTTTGAAGTTATAGTTCATGACCTGATATTTAGCTAAGGTTCCAGCTAAAGTTGACAGCTAAGGCGTGGATAGTACTGGAGATTCTGGAAGTAGAACCTGAGGAAGGCAGGGTCTGAGGGGAGGAACTTCAATGGGGTACACTGCTATAGAGTCCACCTTCCAAGGCAGCCATTTTATCCAGGGGAACTAATCTCTGCTTTGATATCAATTGTATTTCCAGGAGATCTCCAGTTACTACATGGAGGTTTGCAACCCTAGTTGCTGACTTCAGGCTGTGCCTGGAGATCTTCTGTAATTACAACTGATCTCCAGATGGTGGAGGTCAATTCCCCTGGAGAAAATGGCTGTTTTGAAGGGTAGACTGTATGGCGTGATATCCTGCTGAGGTTTCTCCCCTCCCCAAACCATACCCTTCCTAAACTCCACCCCCTAATCTTGAGGAATCACATTGATACATATGTAAGTAAAATGAGAATCCAGAATACATCTATACCATTCCTTATCTATTTTAAGATAAAATTCAATTTCAGCTATTCTCACTCATGTTATTTCAAAAACTCACACCTGAGAGATTCAGGGGTGTTTTGGGAGTGTAGCCATCTTAAGTTTAAGTTTATTAGATTTATATCCCACCCTCCCCACCGGAGCAGGCTCAGGGTGGCTCACAACCAGTAAAATTAGAACAGTTCACATACATTGCATTATAAGTTATATAGGCCCAGTTACGTGAAACTCACATGTCCATACCTCAGCCTTCCAGTTTTGCACTTCTGATAGAATGAGGTAAGTGCTTCTCTGAGCTAAGAAGGAAGTTTCCATAGAACTATATGTATCAAAACTAGTGTTGCCAACTCTGGGTTAGGAAATTCCTGGAGATTTGGTGGGTGGAGCCTAGGGAGAGCAGGGTTTGTGGGAGGGAATTTATAGAGTCAACCCTCCAAGGCACTGATTTTCTACAGGGGAACTGGTCTGGAGGTCAGTTATAATTCCAGAAGACCTCTAGGCCACACTTGGAGTTTGGCGACCCTCATCAGAACATTGTTTGCTCAATCAATACCATCCACAGACAAGGGTCTGTGACACTGCCCTCAACAAATTTTCCTCAGACTTCACTCTAGGAAGGGTTCTTGAACTTTCTAGATACTGAAGCAATTCTGAAAAGTAGCAAGGGATATAAATGCATTAAAAAAGAGTTGTTTTCCTTCTTAAGAAAGTGGAAGTTGCAGACTATGTCCCTTGATGTGGCAGAAGAATGGGGATAGGTGTTACTGGTTTTCTACCTCCACCCAGTCCTGGGAGAAGAGTAATGAAGACTGTACAGCAAAGAGATCTCAGCTATTAATGGACTCTGGTCAGGTAAAATATAACTATAGAGCTAGGATTTGCATTCTTGCTCTTTCTTTATCATTAATTTCTAGGAATATACAGAGATTGACTAATGAAGGCCATATGAACTTTTCTGCTAACATAGCATTTCCACAATGCCATCCTGCAGAGCTTTTCCAGGTTGTGAAAGCGCCAGAGGGTGTTGATCTCGTGTAATTCCTTTGCAATGCATTTTGCAGATAAAATCGCTCGCATTTGCCATGACTTAGACACCACAGTTGGACTGGTTCAATCTCAAGGTGTTACTGGAGTGCTGTCCAGTTTTAATTGTATGGATAATTTTCAGTTGGTGAAGTCTGATGAAGTGGACCAGGTGCTTTGAAGTGTGTGACCCACCATGTCCAGTCTTGCCTTTGCCTCTTATGGCTAAGAGTTTTATACCCAGAGCTGGGTTGGTAGACTGTGTCCAGGAAGTAATAAATGCCTCTCTGTGGGAGGGCATGGTTGCAACCAGTTTGAAATAAATGGTTGTGAGACCTCTCCTGAAGAAGGTATCCCTGGAGCCATATGACCTAATAAACCACCACCATTTGCTAGTATTCCATTCTTGGGAAAGGTACTCATCAGGTGGTGGCTACGCAGCTTCAGATGGACTTGGAAGAGGCAGATTGACAGTGGTATCCTTCTGTAGAGGCTGGCAGGGCTGGGGGAGCCATGCTTTGGTGGTTCCACTCTTACTTGACCAGTTCCAGAAGGTGGTGCTGGCAGACTGCTACTTGGTCCCATGGCATTGATTCTGTATCAACAGAAGTATAGTGTCCAGATCACATGAAGTGATGGTATCACTTTGCTCTGGTAAGACCTCACCTAGAGTATTGTGTTCAGTTTTGGGCACCACATTTTAAGAAGGGTATAGATAAGCTGAAACGGGGCCAGAGGAGGGCAACAATGATGGTGAGGGGTCTGGAGACCAGATTTTATGAAGAAAGGTTGAAGGAGCTGGCCATGTTTAGCCTGGAGAGGAGGCAGCTGAGAGGTGATATGATCACCATCTTCAAGTATTTGAAGGGCTGTCATACAGAGGATGGTGTGGAATTGTTTTCTGTGGCCCCAGACAGTAGGACCAGAATCAATGGGTTGAAATTAAATCAAAAGAGTTTCCAGCTCAACATTAGGAAGAACTTCCTGACCATTAGAGCGGTTTCTCAGTGGAACAGGCTTCCTCAGGAGGTGGTGAGCTCTCCTTCATTGGAGGTTTTTAAACAGGCTAGATTGCCATCTGACAGCAATGAAGATCCTGTGAATTTAGGGGGAGGTATTTGTGAGTTTCCTGCATTGTTCAGGGGGTTGGACTAGATGACCTTGGAGGTCCCTTCCAACTCTATGATTCTATGATGCAGTGGGGTCCCACAAGGTTCCATTTTGCCCCCCTTATTATTTAACATCTACATGAAACCACTGAGAGAGGTCATCCGGGAATTTGGAATAAGGGGCCACCAATATGCAGATGAGACTCAGCTTTGTTTTTCCTTAACAGTTAAGCTAGGTGAATCTGTAGAAGTCTTGAATTGCCTGGAGAAGATAATGGGATTGATGAGGACCAGTAAAGTGAAGCTCAGACCACACAAGAGTGAGGTACTGTTGGTCACTGGAGAAACTGGTTGGAGACTGATGAGCCAGTTTGTCCTGGAGGGGCTTACATTCCCTCCTGAAGGAGCAGGTTCATAGTTTATCCAATCTATTGGATTCTGGCCTACAGCTGGAAGGTCAAGTCTCCTTTGTTGCATATACTGCCTTTTATAAGCTCCAGCTGGCCTGCCAACTACAACCATTCTTTGAAAAGGACAATTTGGCGACAGTGATCCATGCCCTGATCACATCCAAGACAGATTACTGTAATTCACATTTTGTAGGGCTGCCTTTGAAGACAGTCCAGAAGCTTTAATTGGTCCAAAATTTGGAGGAGGGGGACTATTGTCAGGGGTTGGCTCCAGACAGGGACCATATCACCCCCTGTACTTTCTTTTAGGCTGCAAGGTAAAACACAATCTTTCAACCCAGGGTTTTAATTAGGGGTTTTACCTTATCAGCTTTTTAATGGTCTGCTTCTGTTTTATGGATTGTTTTTTTAAATGCTGCATATATCCACTGGCTTGTATTTTAATGACATGTTTTAATATTATGATTTTTAATTGTAAACCACCTTGAGTAGGACTCTGAAGAGGTGGCATAGAAATGTTATGAAACAATAAATCTGAGCCACTTTCCATTCAGAAATAGTGAGCATTTCTAATCCCACCTAAATAACTTTCAACATATGACGGCAGAAGCACTGGATGGTTATTTTGATACCCAGTGTATGTTTTCATTTTCTTGAGCATTGGCAAGGGCTGGGGCAAGGAGAGTAGAGAGTGACTGAGCATCAGCAGGTATCTGTGCAACAGTGATCTTGTCCAGTCAAAAGAGTTCCTACTGAAGCTTTACTTTGTATTATTGAAGCACTAGGAATAAGGTCCGTTGTGAAGAAAAATACAACAGGCTCTAGAAAGAGGCTCTGGGTGAGTGCCCCCCACCCTTGCTACCTTCCCATTCACCCAAGTAGCATTCACTCTCCCCACCCCCACCTCAACGGGAGCTGATCTCTGCCATCTGGAGAGCAGTTGTAATTCTGAGTGATTTCCAGCCCTCACCTGGAGATTGGCAACCAAAGTTCATCAGGAGGAAATGGCTGATTTGGAAAGTGGAGTGTATGGCATTGTACCTGTCTGAGGTCCCACCAGTCCTCAAACCCTATCCTCTCCAGGCTCCACTCCTCAAATCTCCATGAATTTTCCGAACTTGGAGTTGGCAACTGTTAACTCACACTGGCTGTCATTGGGGGGCTGCTGCTGAACAGGAGCAAGCAGCCAGGCCTAGTTAAGTCATGCCAGTTAGAAGAATAATTGGGCACCCTTTACTGACAGAGGCAACCTTGATGGTCGAGCAACAGCCTCTGGCTAGCAGCTTCCCTAGTGGTCCAATCCTCATCTGTCTTGGGCGAGAGTGACAGGAAAGAGGTGGCAGCCATGGCCTCTGAGGAAATGCTCCCGGTGGGGCCAGGCCTTGCTACCTAGTCACATTATGTTGGCAGCTCCCTGGCTATTTCAGCAGCCTTTAGAGGCTGTGTGTGCTGGAAGGCCGTCTGTGTGGGTTGTTGATGAGGTGGCAGAGATGTGTTGCCAACAGTGGTCGTGACGCCTTTCATGAGGCCGCAGTAGAGAGGCAGCCCTTTGTGATGTTGTTTGACAGAGAGGATACGGAAAAGTATCAGGGATGTGTCTGTCTCTGAGGTAAGACTGTTTTGGCAGTTTGTTCAACATTCCTTGGCCTGCAATAGGCAGGGGCAGAGGATTCAGCCAATGAGAGCCAGAGGTACTGAGTGAGCTGTGATGGGCCAATTATTTGTCGAGCGCATGGAATGCACCTGCAAGCCAATGGGAGAGTTTCATTCGGTCACCACCATCGGGGAATTACATATATATAAATAGGGGACAGGATGGAACTTTGTGGGACCCCACAGGCCAGAGGCCAAGGAGCTGAGTAGCATTCCAGGGGTGCAAAAGCAGGGAGAAAGCCCCTGCCACCCGTGCCACTCAGGAGACTCTTGAGAGCCGAGGGGGGGGGGAAAGATCCTCTCAAGAGTCTCCTGTGGGTGCAAAGGCAGCAAGAAAGCCCCTGCCACCTGCGCTTCTCGGAGAGGCTTGAGGGGGGGGAAATCCTCTCCTTGCTTTTGCATCCCAGGGGTGCAAAAGCAGGGAGAAAGCCCTTGGAGTCTCCAAGAAAGTCTTGGAGTCCTCCAAGAGGCATGGGGGGAGGGGAGGAAACTCAGAGGCAGCCGCTGGTCAGCTGCCTCACCGAGTCAGGTGGGGGGCACCCAATTCGGTGCCCCCCGAAGGCTGCCGTCCTAGGCAGATGCCTAGTTTTCCTAGTGGCAGGGCTGGCCCTGGGTCTTATCTATGTCCTCAGGCTGAATATATCGAACAATTGGACAGGTCTAGAATTGCCAACCTCCAGGTGGTATAATCAACAAAAAGGGATCACAGTTAATAAGACAGGCAATGAGAGAAACAAATACTGTGATATACTGGCTAACAATGCTTAATAAAACTATTAAAAACCTTTATAAATTATCTTTTTTTACTTCACTAGAAATACCCATTCACATAGCAATATTATCACAGAGGTCCATTCTCACATTACAACATTACAAGAAATGTCCAATGAGCACCCGGATGTAGGCTCGTTTCGTCAATGGATTTCCTCAAGAGTACTCCTTCCTATATTTCTTCCTGGGTTACCAGCCTCTTGGTAACCCTGAAAGAAATTGCCTTGGTAACCCAAGGTTACATTGGTAACCCAATGTAAATACTCTTCTGCAACATCTTCTGCCTCAGGTTCTCTCATCCACTCAATGACACAAGTGTATATATTTATATTAGGAGTTTAAGCCAGTTCAAACTTCTTTTAATCAGATGCAAAAGCCTTCTGGCGTTTTCTGGCCAATCTCTCTCTGCAATATTTTTTATTAGAAGCAAGCTGTTCTTTTAGATGGCCAAATGCTCTTATACTCTCTATATTTATTTATTTATTTTTAACCTAGAGCAAATTCTTTTGACAGCAAATTAGCTCAAAGCCACTTGTGTATGATTTTAAGCAGGCCAGTCCTGTGCCTCTTCTATAATGGAATGCAAAAACCTCTTAGAGTCTACTAGCAATTGCTCTATGCCTAGAGCGTCACACTAGAAATGCTCTAGGATTCATGGTAAAACTCTATGATACCATAGAGTTTTTACAGCAAGTCCTAGAACATCCCTAGCACAGTGGCATCACTTCCAGGTGATGTCATCGTGCCAGGGACTGCACGCGCAAATGGGGCTCTTCGGGAGCAGGGATCCGCCTGGTGGCCTGCTCCCTGCCAACGGGTTGGGGTCCTCCAAGGTGAGGGATCCCCTGCCCCCGGTGGGAGCTTGGCAACCCTAAGGGTGAACACTATTGTACCACATACCTGCGGAGCTCCCTCCCCTCCCCCAATTCAGCCCTCTCCAGGGCTCTACCTCCAAATATTCAGGGATTTCCCAACTGTTAATAACTCCACCCATGTAGGCCAATATGTATCTCTGGCTCTCCTTAGGATCTAGGAATACGATCATCCCAAAACACAACCATTCCTCCTTGGCTGGCAGGGTTGCCAGCATTTTGGTGGGCTTCTACTGCTGCCCAGGCTGATCTGCAGCATTAGTAGCAGAGGAAACCTTTTGTGACACGGAGATAAAATGTCTACAGCTCAAGCTGCAGAGTCTGGTCAAAATGTCCGCAGTCCTACACGATCAGTTTGGGCCTAGTTATTTCTTACTGTTTCCCTGGTTTGCTGTTATCATTTTTAATGTCTGTTATAGCTTCTTCTTTCTCAGCCAAATATATGAGCATATACGTTATTTTTTTCTTCGTGAGTGCCAGAAAATATAAACATCAAAATGGAAAGCTGAAATATGCCCAGAACTGACTGATTAGAAAAATAAACTGATTATATGACAATGGCAAAGCTAACATCTTACTTTCATAATATACCAGAGTCTGAATTTCAAGAAGAATGGAATGTATTTTTGCATATATTGATCAGAATTAGGCTGCAAAGCTTTAAAGACTATAATAAGAATAAAACTATGAAGTCCATAAGGATTAAGAGACAAAATTGTGTAATATGTGTTCAAAATGTTTATGCTTACAATGTCCTAACATCAGAAATGTTATGAATGTAAATGTATGTAGACCAAACCAAAACCAAAAATATATAAGTAATCTGCACTTGACAATGTAAGATCCAGGGCTTTTTTTGAGCAGGAACGCACAGGAATGTAGTTCTGGCTGGCTTGGCATCAGGGTGTGTGGCCTAATATGCAAATGAGTTCATGTTGGGCTTTTTCTAAAACACCGGTGTGAAACAATGGTGATGTCAGGGGGTGTGGCCTAATATGCAAATGAGTTCCTGCTGGGATTTTTTTTCCCTACAAAAAAAGCCCTGGTAAGATCTGTTTAACAATTTTATAGATAGAAAAATGTTATTAGTTACAATTTATTAGATAACATCGATGTCTTCTCTCATTAATTTTTATGCTCTTGTTGGCCAACGTATGATGGTTTATGTATAAAAAACCACTGTGATATTTCTATCTTATCTTACCTTTTTCTAATGTTTGTTTATATAAAATAAAAATATATATTAAAAATATTCTTGGACAATAAAAGAAGTCATAGTTCTATGCTAACTTGCATTTCACAGGAATTCATCCAAAAAAAATTAAAGGCGCCTGTGTGGATTGGACTTCATCTTGTACCAACAGAGAAGAAATGGGTCTGGGTGAATGGCTCCCCACTGAATCAGACGCAGTGAGTACTTTATGTAGCAGGGCCCCAGGTAGTTTGTCCCTTCAAACGAGATACAGTTTAGCTCCTTCAACAGCTTCTACACAGCATCTTACTTGGAGTGGGGGATCTCCTATGGCAACCCCATAAGGTTTTCAGAGCAAGAGACATTTCAGCGTGGTTTGCCATTGCCTGCCTCTGTGTAGTGACCCTGGTATTCCTTGGAGGTCTTCCATCCAAATACTAACCAGGGCTGACTTTGCTTAGCTTCCAAGATCTGACAAGATTCAGCTAGTCCCTTTAACAGAGGTTTAATGTGTGGAAATAGGCAGTTGATGCTTTCATGCCACAAAGGTATACACATCACCTAGTACATAATTTCCCATTCAGGCTTTGTTAAAGGAGCAAGTCCAGGTTGATGGCACCACTAGTTCATTAGCACAGCTGAACAAACATTAACACAACTGATCAAAATTCCAGTGTTGAATTCTCCATTGACAGATAGCCAGGGCTAATCATAAATAGTGACAATGGTTTATCCTTTACTCCAGGTATCCAGAACTTCCCCTTGAGGAGAACAACTGTGGTGCTTTAACAAAGAATAAGATTTATCACGAACAATGCAGACTACTTCTTCACTGGATCTGTCAAAAGAAAACTGTACTCATTTGAGCATCTCAATGCACATGTGCTATAAAATAACCATAAATATTAGCCAGGGCTTTCTTTCTGGAAAAACAGGTGCCGGAACTCTCAAGAGGGAAATGAAGGAGAAACAAACATGTGCCCCTCATGAACTTTTAAACATTTTTTGAGAATTTTTTTTTCTATGGAGAGGTTCTAGAACTCTGTTCAGCTGCATTCCCCTAGAAAAAAAGCCCTGAATATTACTCAGATTTTGGACAACACAGCTGAGGGTGGCATAGCAATGTTTCCAAAGTCTGGAAAGTGGACAATGGGAGGAGGACAGTGTCCCAAAACAGTTGCTCCAGTCTGGGTGCAAAATATCCATACAGAAAGAACCTCGATTTCATCCTTGGCTCTCTAGTTGTTAAAACCCAGCCCATTTGAGTTATCAAAATTGATTGTGTATGCTAAACATAAGCAAATCTCTTCAAGTAATCTTTCTGAATGAATAAATCAGTATTCAGGTTTAGACCTAAATCATGCCATACAATCTATCTTATTTCTCAGCATCAATTTCCATCTCAGTCTTTCTCCCACTTGGCTTTTTCTAACACGATGTTACTTCTCAATCCCCCACCGCAGGCTTTTAAAATCAGGACTGTCCAGCCCCACAACTGCTAATTTTCCAGGTTCTAAGCCACTCTAGTTAATGAACATATGTACAGTCTGAGAAAAATCCCAGAATGCTGAATTCTCTGTGGAAAGATAGCCAGGACTTTGTGACGATGGTATCAAGCAATTCCCCTTGAAAAGAACCACTGTGGTACTTTGACAAAGAATAAGATTGATCATGAACAATACAGCCAATATTTGAATATCTTAATGTATGCCCATGGCTGTTAAAGTAATGAAAAATATTATTCAGATTTTGGATGATATAGCTGATGGTGACGTAGCTTGTGAGTCTCCTCCATGTTGTGAGTTAGAAGACAGTATTCTGTTTTTTGAGCCTGGCTTTTCTCCTCCTCTCTACAAATGTATGAGGAGGGTTATGCTGAGAGAGAATGACTGACTGACTCAGGATCACTGAATGATTTTCATGGCTGAGGGGGATCTGAACCTCAGTTTGCCACAGTTCAATTACAGCACATTGGCTCCAAAACGATGTGAATAATTTCTCCTAATGAATGTTGAGCTTGAGGACACATTGAAGGCCTGTAAGAATGGGTGGAAAGGGAATAAACAATCAGGAGAGTACATGTACACCGTGTAAATTGATGAGCTCCAAGTTTAGGCAAGCAATTCTCCATTCACCAAATGTGGATCCTCTAACAGCATAATCATAGAACATGGACACTCTTGAGATCTGGGGCCCAACGAATAGGAAGGTCATGCATGCCAAAACCTGAGCGGAATGGAGGGGGGTGGAGAGAGAGAACAGAATTCCACCAGCAGGACCATCAAGTTTGCTTTCAGAAGGAATGACATATGATTATTTGCCTCACCAGTTATAGAACAGGACTGCCATTTGGTGAATTTTATAGTCTTAGACATAGTCCAATTCAAGAAATATCTGAGGACTTTGGGGGTGGAGCCAGGAGACTTTGGGGGTGGGATCAGGAGACATTGGGGTAGAACCAGAAGCAAGGTTGTGACAAGCATAATTAAACTCAAAAGGGATTTCTGGCAATCACATTTAAAGGGACAGCACACCTTTTAAATGCCTTTCCTCCATTGGAAATAATGAAGGATAGGGGCACATTCTTTTAGGGCTCATAGAATTGGACCCCCTGGTCCAATTCTTTTGAAACTTGGTGGGTGTTTTGAGGAGATGCATCAAATACTATGCTGCAAATTTAGTGTCTCTACCTCAAAAAACTGCCTCCCCAGATACCCGCAGATCAATTATCCATTATTCCTTATGGGAATTGGTCTCCATAAGGAATAATGGAGTGCTCAGCAGACACCCCACCCCAGCTTTCCAATGACCCTGAAGCGGGGGGAAGGCCTCCAAACCCCACCTGGGGATAGGCAACCCTACTAGGCAGAACTCTAAGGGTAACCTCAGCTTGTGGGTTCTGTGGGACAGAACTTGGAATGGATCTTGCAGTAATTCAAAGAGAATAAAACATTTTTACTTTTCACTTAATATCATATCTTGTAACAAAAACATAGAACAAAAAAATAGAAGACAGCGGAACAGTTATCTTTTATAGTCCAAATAATTAACTTTCCCCTCCTTCACAGTCTATCTCTTTCCCAGGACTGGCCCTAGGATGCATGGCACCCTAGACAGACTTGCGGCCCGCTGCCCCCCTCCACAGTGCCCTGCCAGTCCCCTCCACCATGCCTCCTCCTCCCTGTCTTCCCCACCAGGTCTATTTCAATGTCCGGGAAAGGCAGTCGAGCACTGTGCTCCCGGGCTATTTAAAGGTGCCCCCCTGTCGATCCGCTGATCAGCAGGTAAAACCATGCCAGAGACTCCCAGCTCCTATGCTGGCCCTCTGGTGTGATCACTGTCATTGCTGGGTTGAGGGGGCAGGCCAGCACCAGCAGGAAAGACCAGCGAGCTGCTGAAAGAGTGGCCGCCACTACTGCCTCCTCCCTGGATCGTGTAGGAAGGAAAGGGGGAGGAGACAGCAGCAGCAGTGGCTCTTTCAGTGGCTCATTCATCCTTCCCACTGCTTCTGGTCTGCCCCCTCAACCCAGCACTGGCAGTGAGCATACCGGAAGGCCAGCATAGGAGCCAGGAGCCTCTGGTGTGGTTTTACCTGCTGATCAGCTGATTGGTGTGCGGGGATGCCTTTAAATAGCCCGGGAGCACAGAGCTTGACTGCCCATTCCCGGGTATTGAAATAGACCTGGTGGGGAAGGGAGGGAGGAGAAGGCTGAGGAGCAGGCAAACTAGGCATTTGCCTAGGGGGGAGAGGGGGAGGCCAAATTCGGTGCCCCACCCTGCTGGCACCTTAGGCAAATGCCTAATTTGCCTAGTGGGTGAGCTGACCCTGCTCTTTCCTCTTGTTGGTGACCCAAGAAGTCTCCAGATAAACCCTCTGTGGCTTCCTGGATTAAGGTCCCAACTGAACTTCTTGCTAGATAACACAGCCCTGAGACAATACTTCTAAAATTTACAATTTAAGAACAAAAGTCTCCTTCCTTTAGCAGTTTCCATCCATAGATCACAGTTACCTTAAACAAGTTGTTAAGACCCTAAGATTAAGGTTCCGGCGCAGAATGATAAAGCTGCAGTACTGCAGTCCAAGCTCTGCTGATGACCTGAGTTTGATCCCGGCAGAAGCTGGGTTCAAGTAGGCAGCTCATGGTTGACTCAGCCTTCCATCATCCTGAGGTCGGTAAAATGAGTACCTAGCTTGCTGAGGGTAAAATGTAAATGACTGGGGAAGGCAATGTCAAACCACCCCATAAAAAGTCTGCCATGAAAACGTTGTGAAAGCAATGTCACCCCAGAGTTGGAAACGACTGATTAAAGATTTGGAATACTTTCCCTATGAAGAAAGGTTAAAACGCTTGGGGCTCTTTAGCTTGGAGAAATGTCGACTGTGGGGTGACATGATAGAGGTTTACAAGATTATGCATGGATGAAGAAAGTAGAGAAAGTACTTTTCTCCCTTTCTCACAATACAAGGTGCCTCTCCCTCAAAAAACAGCTCCCCCAGAGCCCCCGAAACCTCCAGATCAATTCCCCATTATACCCTATGAGAATCGATCTCCACATAGGGAATAATGAAGTGCTCAGCAGATGTTTCCTCCCTCCCTCCCCCCCCCCGGTTTCTGGCGACTCTGAAGCGACGGATTGGCCTCTCTACTCACGAGTTGCTGCCAACTTCTTCAAAGTAGCACAGACACACCATCCCAAGAAGAAGCCTTTCAATCCTAGACTGAAGCCTCCAAAGGCACATGGTCCTCTGGGGGCGGGGCTTCCCCCACCGGCCTGCTGACTTGCGGTGGGAAGCAGCCTGGGAAAGCTGAAGAACCCCCGCTGGGACCTGGGGATTGGCAAGCCTACATCCTACGCATATCTGGGTTGGAACTCCCCTCTCCAACTAGAATGATTAATTTCATAGTGCATCTGGCTGCATTGATGTGGTGGTAGTGGTGAAATGTGAAATCAAGTTGCAGCTGACCTATGGCATACTCGTCTGGTTTTCAGAGCAGGAGACATTCAAATAATAGGTGAGAATAACACAATTTTCTTAGATTTTGGCAGGCTGCTGCAAGCAGCTAGCACTCTGAGTGCCTCTGCCCAACTCCGTTAACTTTGATACTGTTTTCTAGAATGTAAGAGACGCAAACATTCTGAGAAATGCTGAGCACAGCAGAACAGAGAGCGTGGGGGTGGGGAGTAAACAAACTGTCTTCTGTATATCTCAAATGAGAAAAGAAGTTTATGTTTGCTTGCTAACATGCAGACATTAGCCATGGGAACAGAACTAAATGCAGTTTGTGCTTGTGTAAAGAAAAGTTGCTTGCGTAGAGGTATAAAAGCCCATTAGGGCTCCAGTCAAATGGGAACAGAAAGTGGTGGATTTGTCTTTTGTATCCCTCTTATTCCTGGAATAAAGTGTCCCCCCCTCAACAGAGTGCTTTGCCTGTGTTAATTGGAAGGGCATGGGCTCTGCATCCTGGACTTCCTTGGTGGTTCAAATCAGAGCTGACCATATGGATTTTGAGCTAACCTGGGCTATTCAGGTCAGGGTGCGTTTATGTACAAACACCACCACTACCAAATCAGGTTTTTAAACTAAGGAATATTAAAGCAAAGATAGCATTAAAAAAACCCAGAATTTTTTTTATCTTAGAAATACCTGACCCTAGACTTTTTATTACACTGTATGTATCTAGCAATTTCAAAGGTCTCTCTTTTAGCTATTGTACACCACACAGTTCCTGGATAACGGCCTACGTTTGAACAGCACAGTCAAGATGTCCCCCATTCATTTAATCCTCTCCGAGAGGCCTGCTGGAAGGGGGCTCAGAGGCGCTGTGGAAATTGTGAAAGCTCCAGGACGAACATGTTCGTAAAGGAATAAATAGTGCGTGCACCCGCACAACATTTGAAAGGCTCCCTCAAAAAGCAAAAAACAAACAAAAAGAACACGGCCCAGCAAAGAAACAATGAGAAGACGGAGAGGCCTTGCGTACCGCTCAGCTGCAGCTCATGAAGTCTGACCTTCGAAAAACAAAGGGATACCGTAATTACCGTAGGAGGAGGAGCGAGCGGCGAATGGAAATGATGCGTATCTGGCGCGGGTCGCCTGCTTGCGCTTCAGAGACAAAACCCCTATCTGTTTCGCCTGCCCCCGGAGTGACTGAGACATGGTAAGGAGGTGGGTTGTGGTTTTGTTGTTGGGGTAGGGGGTGCTTTTCGAGAAGGCGTCGTTCCTAATCTAAGATTGCGTGACGAATTTCCCAACCCCAAGAACATAAAGGATCACGAGCGATGGGCTTTCCTAAACTGTGCTGAGAGATCCAAGTAGTCAGCCGTGTTGGTCTGAAGTAATAGGACAAACTTGACTCCTATTTTGTGCTGAGAGGTTTGCTTCAGGAAAATCGTAGAGAGACCGTGGGGCAGGGCATACTTATCTTTTTTGTAAAAAAAAATGCCAGTCTTGCTGCGCAGTTAAGAACGGAGCCAATTGCCTGTAGATTTGGCAATCCAGCGGCGAGATGAAGACAGATGTGGAAGGAAAGGCGAAAGAAGGGCGGGGACGCGTCTGGGTGATCGCTGAGCTGCCGAAGAGGGAGACAGCCGGGCCTGCTCCTTGGATTTTTTTTTTTTTTTGCAGATTTCCAGTAGGATCGAAAGTAGAATTACGGAGATTCCAGGCTTGTTTACCGCAGCAGATTTGATGCCCGCCGCTTTCAGGATGCTATATGCCAGTAGCAGTTCCTGACCGGCCACTGCTTGTGTTGGAAAGCGATGTGTGTTTCTGTGTGTCTTTTTCCTCGAGCAGACGTCGACACCTCTTGCCGCCACAGGGGTCCGACTCCAGGCCTCCGTCCCCCCACTGTTCAGTCAATTGTGGACTGCTCCTGTTCTTTCCCAGGAATGAAAAACGCGAAGGGGTTTTAGCACCAGAACCCATATTTCCAAAGTGATCAGAAAAGGGATTTTTGAGGACGAGGTGCAGGGAGACTGTACATGTATAGTTGCATGTAAGTTTAGCAAAACAGATAACTATCTGAAAGTCAGCATATGCCCTTCTAAACAAACCAGTCTTTCCCTAGGAGTGAAATGTTTCTCAGCAAAGCCGGGGCTTTTCTGTCTGTCTTCCAAAAGGGATAGGGGAGTCAAAGAAAATAATTTTGCTTTTGCCTATTTATTATAAACAGGGCATTTTAATAGATAAGGGCATCCTCTACCACGGGGGAAAATATGACATCTTGGACCATGCAATGATCATGTAGTGATCAAAATAACGGAAACTAGGACATACCCAGGAATGGCTGCCTTGAAAAGGTTGGGTGTGGTCTTAAGAATCCAATGAACATGTACAATTAAATTAGGGGCTCTTCTTGGACAGTTTTTCAAATTTTAGTTGCTTTTAAATGGAGAAGGTTTTTTGTAGTGCTATGTTAAATTATTGTCTGTTTCAGAGAATATCCTGAATATTTTGTACCTCTCTTAAGGTGCTTCTGGGTTGGAATCCCATTATTCTCTGTGTGAGGTGCTTTTTCCTCCACTTCTAGAAGATGCGGCAATCCTAAAAGAAATGAAGACTTAAATAAGATTTTAGGGTTTAAAAAAACCAGTTTCTTCATTGGAAGACACATTAAGGGAGCATTATGAAAGTGAGAATACTGCATGTCAAAGGCAAAACAGGCTTTGGCTTCTTTTTTGCTGTGCAGGAGGGATTTGCTAGTATTTACTCAGCAACAGGAGCCAGTATATTGGGAATGTGAAGGGAGAGAGAAGAAATAGTTAATTTTGTATTATTTTAAATGTTGTAAGGATTGTTTGAGGATTTCAAAACATGGCATATAAATAAACCCAGACCTTGTTGCAACTTTCCATGCAATGCAATTGTGAGGATTCGTTTTCTTAATATTTAGGAATTGCTTTTTCGTGATGTTCTGTGTATACACTGAGCTTTCCCCTCCTATAGGGGGAAATAGTTAAATATGCTACACTTCCTCCTTACTCAGGTGTTCTGTCAAGGATTTCATGCTGCTGATGATAATGCAGATGATGCCACATCTGCACTCATGAAGGGTAGAGGGTTTTTGTAGAAAAATAAAATATAGAATTTGAAAGAGTAAGGCAGTATCACAGGCAAAATTGTTTCATTTTGTGGCCCTGAAGATCCCCTTGGTCATAAGGACAGTTTCCTAGTTTAGTGGAGGAGACAGCCAGGGAGCAGTGTTCCCTCTGAGTTAGTGTGAAATAGCTCACAGGTTTTTTTAGCTTCCAGCTGACACATTTTTGTCTTAGCTCAGGAAAAATGGCTCCAGAATAAACTAAATGATGCAGTAGCTCACAACTTTAATGCCAGTAGTTCACGAAGTAGAATTTTTGCCCACAGGACACCACATCTTAGAGGGAGCATTGCCAGGGAATGCAGCTGAAGCATCCATTGGCTGTTGAAATCACAAGGTGCAGGGGAAGGCCCCCCCCCCCCGCCTCAACAGCTGGTAAATTCTCTGCATATCTGGTGCATATCCGCCTTCTCCCATCCTGCCAGAAGGCGGTATCACACACAGCCTCACCATATGCACCTCCATTTGCTCCACCAGCTGTTCCATGATAACCATGGCAGAGTTTGAGGGGAAATATTTATGAGTTGTAACAGTAACTGTTATGTTACAAAGACAAAGCGGGGGGCGGGGGAACAGAGAAGAGAGATCATTCGGATGCAGTTATCACAGTTAATATGACATCAGAACCAAGTTGTACCTATTAACAAACAGCTGTGTAAATACTTTTGTATTTCTGTTATGGAAATCCTTTTTAAATTTATTTGCTGTCTTGCCAGGCATAATGTGTTCATGAAGTCTCTCAAGAATGTACGTGCTGCCTTTTAGTCACAGGCTCCCAGCATGGCTAAATTATAAAATACCTAGCAATAAAACAAAACAATGTGTATTTATGGGTAGCCAGGGTGGGGGTGGGAGGAAAATAATTTGCAATATCAGCCAAATAAGTCAACAAAATACTCTGCTAGCTGATTGGCTACATAGTCTTTCTCAGACCTGTAATCTGCCCAGCCTCATTGGGTTATTTGGTTTTATTAGGAACCTCCATTCAGACCTCTGAATTTTGTGATAGGAGGCTTTAAGACCCAGTAAGAAAGACAGATTATAAAGGTAGCTAGGTAGGTGGATAGATGGATGATGGATGAGGGGCCACTACTGAAAAGACACCCAATCCAACATCCATCAACCGCACTTCTGAACATAGGAATATCCGAAAATGCTCTGAGCTGAATGACTTTGGAATGTTGAAAGCTAACAAAATCAAATGTTCGGATTATTCTGAAGGGATATTGTAGAGGAAGTGTTGAAGGGTTTAACGGGGGAGTCATATCTTGGAGTCATCCTAATTGGGTGGAAAGGCAGCACACATGTGTTTTAAATAAATAAATGTTTGCATACAAAATGTCCCATGCAACTATTTTATTAATTTATTTTATGTTTATTTTATTATATTTATATCCCGCCCTCCCCTGACAAGCTCAGGGCGGCTAACAGGAGTTAAAACAACATGAAATTAAATTGTTATAATATAATCACATAAAATCATTAAAAGATCTCAAACATATACAGTTCTAATCCTCAGATGGCGTTATTATTAGTTCTTAATTAGCGCTATTTCCCATTATGTTATTTAGCGCGTTACATTCCTGTTTGGGTTGGGTTAGGATATCAATGCTATGGGGTGGTGAAGTACTGGTCACCTCCATTAGATGTTAAAAGCCTGTTTAAACAATTCCGTTTTACATGCCCTGCGGAATTGTGGCATGTCCCACAGGGCCGTGGTGTTTTCCGGGAGAGTGTGTGACCAAGGCCACGTTGTATGTCTTCCCTTATAAGAGCATCCCTAGTGTATCACTGCCATACTGAGTGGTACTGTTTATTTGATGAATTTATACTCCACTTTCCAATCAATTGACCTGCAAAGAGGTTCACAATTAAAATCAATTACATTTTAAAATTAAAGATGGTTGTGTGACACATGAATCCATTGGCGTTTTTTCCCCACATAAAATAAACAAAGCTTCACTAAATACTGCAGGATCTGTCAGGAGCTCACTATATGTTCGTAGAGATGTGGGGGTGTGTGTGGAAATGTTAGTCCTGTGCTCAGTGGCGGACTGGCCAGGGTGTCTGCTTGCCCAATGGCAAGCGGGCCCCTGATGAAGTGGGGCCCCCTTAAACATTAGACAATGTTAAAAATGTTAATGTTCTTTTAAGAGCTTGAAAATATAATTGAAAATATAATAGAAGTTCCAATATTATTACTGTAATGCAATTAAAATATACATTGTATTTAGGGTTGCTAGCCTCCAGGTATACACACACACACACATATATATATACACACACTGTGGCTAATAGCCACTGATGGACCTTTGCTCCATATTTTTATCTAAACCCCTCTTGAAGGTGGCTATGCTTGTGGCCACAACCATCTCCTGTGGCAGTGAATTTCACATGTTAATCACCCTTTGGGTGAAGAAAGGGAGAAAAGTACTTCTTTCTCTACTTTCTCCATCCCATGCATTATCTTGTAAACTTCTATCATGGCACCCCGCAGTCAACGTTTCTCCAAGCTAAAGAGTCCCAAGTGTTTCAACCTTTCTTCATAGGGAAAGTGTTCCAGCCCTTTAATCATTCTAGTTGCCCTTTTCTGGACTTTCTCCAATGCTATATCTTCTTTGAGGTGCGGCGACGAGAACTGCACACAGTACTCCAAATGAGACCACACCATCGATTTATACAGGGCCATTATGATACTGGCTGATTTGTTTTCAATTCCCTTCCTAATAATTCGCAGCATGGCGTTGGCCTTTTTTATTGAAATCGCACACAGTCTTGACATTTTCAGTAAGTTATCTACCACGATTCCAAGATCTCTCTTGGTCAGTCTCTGCCAGTTCACAGCCCATCAACTTGTATTTGTAGCTGGGATTCTTGGCCCCAATGTGCATTACTTTGCACTTGGCCACATTGAACCACATCTGCCACATTGATGCCCACTCACCCAGCCTCAACAGATCCCTTTGGAGTGCCTCACAATCCTCTCTAGTTCTCACCACCCTGAACAATTTAGTGTCATCCTCAAACTTGGCCACTTCACTGCTCACTCCCAACTCTAAATCATTTATGAACAAGTTAAAGAGCATGGGACCCAGTACCGAGCCCTGCGGCACCCCACTGCTTACCGTCCTCTACTGCGAAGACTGCCCATTTATACTCACTCTCTGCTTCCTATTACTCAGCCAGTTTTTGATCCACAAGAGGACCTGTCCTTTTACTCCATGACTCTCAAGCTTCTAAGGAGCTTTTGATGAGGAACTTTATCAAAAGCTTTCTGGAAGTCAAGGTAAACAACATCTATCGGTCTCTTTTGTCCACATGTTTGTTCACCCCCTCAAAGAAATTTAACAGGTTAGTGAGGCAAGATCTTCCCTTACAGAACCCATGCTGAGTCTTCCTCAATAACTCGTGTTCATCAATGTGCCTATTCATTCTGTCCTTGATAATGGTTTCTACCAACTTTCCCGGTATTGAAGTCAGACTGACTGGCCTGTAATTTCCCGGATCTCCTCTGGAACCCTTTTTAAAGATGGGGGTGACATTTGCTACCTTCCAGTCCCCAGGAACGGAGGCAGATTTCAATGAAAGATTACATATTTTTGTTAGAAGATCCACAAGTTCAACTTTGAGTTCTTTCAGAACTCTCGGATGTATGCCATCCGGACCCGGTGACTTATTAGTTTTTAATTTGTCTATCAGTTGTAGGACCTCCTCTTTTGTCACCTCAATCTGACTCAGGTCTTTCAACACCCCTTCCAAAATTAGTGGTTCTGGGGCAGCAAAAAGTTCTCATCTCGACCAGAACACATATTGACCCAATCAATCTGCAGGTAGTTAAAATCACCTATTACGGCACAGTTTTTACATTTAGCTGCTATCTTTAAGCCTTCCATCATATTATAATCGTCCTCTCTCTTTTGATTTGGTGGGTGATAACAAACTCCCATAGTTAAATTTCCTTTTGGGCCTTCTATTTCAACCCAAAGCATTTCTAAAAGGTAATCTAATTCTCTGACCTCAATCTTACTGGACCGTAAATCCTCTCTGACATACAGAGCCACCCCACCTCCAACCCTTCCCTCCTTATCCTTCCGATATAACTTATATCCAGGAATCACCGTGTCCCACTGATTCTCCTCATTCCACCAAGTTTCTGAAATTCCCACAATGTCTATGTTTTCTCCCAACACTTCACTGCTTACTCTCAACTCCAAATCATTTATGAACAAGTTAAAGAGCATGGGACCCAGTACCGAGCCCTGCGGCACTCCACTGCTTACTGTCCTCCACTGCGAAGACTGTCCATTTATACTCACTCTCTGCTTCCTATTATTCAGCCAGTTTTTGATCCACAAGAGGACCTGTCCTTTTACTCCATGACTCTCAAGCTTTCTAAGGAGCCTTTGATGAGGAATTTTATCAAAAGCTTTCTGGAAGTCAAGGTAAACAACATCTATCGGGTCTCCTTTGTCCACATGTTTGTTCACCCCCTCAAAGAAATGTAACAGGTTAGTGAGGCAAGATCTTCCCTTGCAGAACCCATGCTGAGTCTTCCTCAATAACTCGTGTTCATCAATGTACCTACTCATTCTGTCCTTGATAATGGTTTCTACCAACTTTCCCGGTATTGAAGTCAGACTGACTGGCCTGTAATTTCCCGGATCTCCTCTGGAACCCTTTTTAAAGATGGGGGTGACATTTGTTACCTTCCAGTCCTCAGGAACGGCGGCAGATTTCAATGAAAGATTACATATTTTTGTCAGAAGGTCCACAAGTTCAACTTTGAGTTCTTTCAGAACTCTTGGATGTATGCCATCTGGACCTGGTGACTTATTAGTTTTTAATTCATCTATCAGTTGTAGGACCTCCTCTCTTGTCACCTCAATCTGACTCAGGTCCTTCAACACCCCTTCCAATATAAGTGGTTCTGGAGCAATCTGTATTTACATTTAATATCTACTGCATACTGCCAGTAAAATGTACAATATATGTACACTATAATTACATATATAGAGATACACACACACATTTATTTCGCAAATTGTACCTTTTTTCCACTTACGTATTTTTTGAAAATGTTATGTATTTCATATAAAAATTAAATGATGGCCTTATAGTTGTGGGTGGCCCCCTTTGTCTTCTGGCAACCAATATTTTTAGACCCATTCCGCCATTGCCTGTGCTTTCACATTCCAGCTGCTGTTGCTTTTAATAATTCACTCTGTGGTGATCCTTCCTAATGGAAAAGTGGGGGGGGGTTTTCCTGGAAGTGCATCTCTTTAAAATTTACATGGGCAGGACAGATGTGACCCAGAAGCTAAAGACAAAGCTATAGGTTAAGAAAAACATGGAGTCGCCCCTGATAATAGCAGTCCCCTGTCTCATGATTTCTTCATGTTATGGGATGTGAGGTGAGACCACACACAACAGGATGGCAGCAAGACATAGAAAGCCAGATGCAGCCTTTATTGCATTACCCAGGACAATGAAGGGAACTTGAGAAGGAGGTGTCATGGGAATGCAGCCCTGTATGTCTCGGAATAGGCCATTCTGTCTTAACTGAGAAGCAGTGACAGCATATGTCAGCAGTTGCCAGGCAACTAGCCAGTTTTTCCTACTTTCTTCCATGAAAGTCCCAGGCTTCATTTATCTGGATGGAATTAACCTCTTTGAGAGTGTATCTCCATGACTCCCATTCCATGCAAGTGTAAGCCATCTGCTATACAATGAATAATGTTAGCTGGGTTCTGTTTGAATATAGCATGTACTCCCAGTCCAAACCGTTACACTTTGTTTGTTCTATTGTACTTAAGCTTATACAAATATGTACCATGCTTTCATTGGAATAACCTTTCATACATTTAATGAACTGTTTTTGTAAATATATATAACAAGCTAAATGGGTGCTATAGGGCTCCATTTAAGGTACAAGTTTTCATAATTTTTCCCCAGTGACGTGAGTGGATGGAATCTTTAACAGAATTTAAAGGTGACGCAAAACTGGAAAAGATGACTAACACTCGAGAGGACAGAAATAAAGTTTAAAGTTACCTTGATAGACTGGAAACCTGGATCTAAGAGTAGCTGTTCGTCACAAGCTAAATATGAATTGGCAGCCCAATGCAGCTGCCCCCAAAGAGTAAATGCAGTTAATAGAAATGAAACACCTGTCAAGGGAACTTAGATCCACTGTGTTCTTGATATGGTGGTATAAAGTTCTGTCAAGTCGCAGCTGATTTATTGTGACTCCTGTGGGGTTTTCAAGGCAAGTGTCATTCAAAGGTGGTCTGTCATTGCCTGCCTCCCTGTCATGACCTTGGATTTCCTTAGTGATCTCCCATCCAAGTACTAATTAGAGTCAATTCTGCTTAACTTCTGAAATCTGACGAGATCAGCTAGTCTGGACCATCCAGCTCAGGGCATGTTCCTTGATAATCAAACAATCTGGAATACTGTGTCCAGTTTTGTGTTCTATTGTTTCAGAAGAATTAAGACCAGATGGAACACATTCAGAGAAGGGAAACAACTTTATCCTCCATGTTCAACCTCTATGTAAAGTCTTTTGGAGAAATCATTTGTAGCTTTGGAATTAGATTTCATCAATATATCAATGACACCCAGCCCTGTATCTCTGTATCCAAATCCCCTGGTGTTGCTGTAGAAGTCTTGAGCCATTCCCCAACTTCTGTGCTCAAAAGGTTGAAAGCAAATAAACTTAATGTGAACACAGCCAAGTTGGAAGTGGTGCTGGTTGGGAAGGTATGATCTTGAAGGACATTGTGCTTCCCACTTTCAAAGAGGTTCAGCTGACCCTTGCTGACTTTGTTAAGAGTTTTGGTTCTACAGGATCCAGTATTGCTGCTAGAGAAGCAAGTTAAAGCAGCTGCAAAAACAAAACAAAAACATTCCAGCTCACATTTGGAGGGAATTTAGCTCTTAAGGGGACTTTTTGCTTACGAGAGAAGGGTAACTAACATGATCTTCCACCAGAGTTTATGGGCATTTTTGCCTTAGAAAAACCATAAGGAATAAATCAGGCTGTAATTTAACCAAGAAAGGTTCTTGTTATTGAAAGAGGAAATAATAAGATAACACGCAAACAGAAATAAATGCCCACAATAAAACATACAAGCTATTATAAATACAGAAAGGAGAAGGAATAAAAGGAGGCCTTTTAGGGAAGTTTAGTTATCAGTTCAGAAGAGGCAAAGTCTGGGGTGAAGGTGATGTAACGGCCAGTGCTCTGGGTATGAGGTACAATGCTGAACACACACCCACACCCCTGCAGTGGGGCTGCATTTTTCCAGTTATAGATCAAAATGCTACCTGAGGGCATGCTGATGTGACTGCTCTTGGGAAACAATGCTTGATGGAATTGGCTACATGTAAGCTAATGTGTTGGGGAAATACTGAATAGCGTTCCTGGGGATGAACAAAGACCTGGGGAAACCTGTACATGCGCGTAGCTAATGGAAAGAACCCTAGGTCCTAGCCGACCAAGGCTGCCCAAAAGCAAGTTTCAGTAGATGGTAGACAAGGGGATCAGTCTCCTCATGGGACAGACCACCCAGACAATCCAGATGATAGGGAGGAGGGAAAGTTCTCTACAGATGATGAGGACTCAGAGATCCTAGTCCCAGAGCCTGCAAAACGATTTTTTAATATGGAGGATTATCAGTATTTACTTTCAAAGACTTTAGCAGCCTTAGATCCCGATATTGAGAAAGATGCCAATGTAAAACATGTTAGCCCACAAAGATGGTAACAGGAAATTCTTTCCTATGCACAATGCCGCCGAAAAAGCCTTTCCTTTTCCAGCTTATTTTGAGAGGAAAATGGGAGCTGAATGTAAGAAACTCTTCTCTAACAAGCAGTACCCAGGTTTCATCAAGAAGTTATACCCAGGTTACAATGGCTGACGCCCTTGTGGCGGCACTGCAAAGTTATATGTTGGTCTTTGAAGATGGTCAAGGAACGTTAAAGGATGCCTTAGATAGGAAAGCTGAATTCACTCCACGCAAGGCTCATGAAGAACATAATAGAAGCCATGTTAGATCAGGCCAATGGCCCATCCAGTCCAACACTCTTTGTCACACAGTGGCAAAAAAATGTTTTATATATATATACACATACACACACCCTGTGGCTAATAGCCACTGATGGACCTCTGTTCCATATTTTTATCTAAACCCCTCTTGAAGGTGGCCGCAACCACCTCCTGTGGCAGTGAATTCTACATGTTAATCACCCTTTGGGTGAAGAAGGTTCAGCTGACCCTTGCTGTTTTATCCGTTTTAACCTGTCTGCTCAGCAATTTCATCGAATGCCCACGAGTTCTTGTATTGTGAGAAAGGGAGAAAAGTACTTCTTTCTCTACTTTCTCCATCCCATGCATTATCTTGTAAACCTCTATCATGGCACCCCGCAGTCGACGTTTCTCCAAGCTAAAGAGTCCCAAGCGTTTCAACCTTTCTTCATAGGGAAAGTGTTCCAGCCCTTTAATCATTCTAGTTGCCCTTTTCTGGACTTTCTCCAATGCTATAATATCCTTTTTGAGGTGCGGCGACCAGAACTGCACACAGTACTCCAAATGAGACCGCACCATCGATTTATACAGGGCCATTATTATACTGGCTGATTTGTTTTCAATTCCCTTCCTAATAATTCCCAGCATGACGTTGGCCTTTTTTATTGCAAACTTACACTGTCTTGACATTTTCAGTGAGTTATCTACCACGACCCCAAGATCTCTCTCTTGGTCAGTCTCTGCCAGTTCACACCCCATCAACTTGTATTTGTAGCTGGGATTCTTGGCCCCAATGTGCATTACTTTGCACTTGGCCGCATTGAACCCCATCTGCCACGTTGACGCCCACTCACCCAGCCTCAACAGATCCCTTTGGAGTGCCTCACAATCCTCTCTGGTTCTCACCACCCTGAACAATTTCGTGTCATCCGCAAACTTGGCCACTTCACTGCTCACTCCCAACTCTAAATCATTTATGAACAAGTTAAAGACCATGGGACCCAGTACCGAGCCCTGCAGCACCCCACTGCTTACCGTCCTCCACTGCGAAGACTGCCCATTTATACTCACTCTCTGCTTCCTATTACTCAGCCAGTTTTTGATCCACAAGAGGACCTGTCCTTTTACTCCATGACTCTCAAGCTTTCTAAGGAGCCTTTGATGAGGAACTTTATCAAAAGCTTTCCGGAAGTCAAGGTAAACAACATCTATCGGGTCTCCTTTGTCCACATGTTTGTTCACCCCCTCAAAGAAATGTAACAGGTTAGTGAGGCAAGATCTTCCCTTACAGAACCCATGCTGAGTCTTCCTCAATAACCCGTGCTCATCAATGTGCCTTGATAATGGTTTCTACCAACTTTCCCGGTATTGAAGTCAGACTGACTGGCCTGTAATTTCCTGGATCTCCTCTGGAACCCTTTTTAAAGGTGGGAGTGACATTTGCTACCTTCCAGTCCTCAGGAACGGAGGCAGATTTCAATGAAAGATTACATATTTTTGTTAGAAGATCCACAAGTTCAACTTCGAGTTCTTTCAGAACTCTCGGATGGATGCCATCCTCCATATCCCTTAAAGCCTCAGCAATAAGTTCTATGGTCGCCAAGGCATCTATCGTTTGGCTAAGAAAATTACTAAAGATGCTTCCAGAGAATTCCAGAGTCATTGATGGAGCAAATAGACTACTAAAAGCGGCTTCTTTTCTAACAGATTCCACCCTAGACTCATTGGTTTTTGCTTCCTGAGCAATTGCATCCACTGCCGGAGCAAGACGTTCCCTCTGGCTCAGAGCTTGGTCCACAGAACCAGGTTAAAGAAGATAATAATGTCCTATCTCTTCCAAGGGGGGGTGCCTCATTGGCAAACATCTAGACAAGATCCTGGTAGAAATGGGATAAAAATAAGGCTATGCCACGCTTCATTAGGCGCCAAGACGGTCGGCAGAATTTTTCCTCTTCCTTTCGTACCCACCACACCCTTCAAAAGTTTCGATAGGATTCAAAGAGATACTCATGGTCATCGTCTAAGCAACCTTTTCGTAGACCCACCTTCCACAATACGTTCAACAAACAAGGCAAACAACCAGACAGAACCAACTGAGATCCAAAATCCAAGCAATGACTACCAGAGTCTACCTGTTGGTGCTCGTCTACTTCACTTTGCGCAGATCTGGCAGGACTCACAAATAGACAATTGGTGCAAGAAGGTGGTAGCAGACAGTTACAAAATCGAATTCCTCTGTTTCCCACCACATTGCTTCATTCGTTCTCCAGAGCACCGAAACACTCAAAAGAGGCTTCGAACTCTTCAGGCCATTCAACACCTGCTTTCAATACAAGCAATAGAAAGGGTACCAACGGAAGAACAACAATCTGGAGTCTAGTCCATATTTTTTACAGTGCCCAAATGATCAGGGGACCGGAGGGCGATTCTGGACTTAAAATTTGTCAACAAATTCATCGTGACCAAGCATTTCTGGATGGAGATGCTACGATTCATTGCAGAGTCCCTGAAACCTAAGGAATTGTTAACTTTCATAGACTTAACAGAAGTCTATCTGCACATTCCAATTTTTCCCGACCACAGAGAATTCCTCAGATTCTGTTATAATGGAGAACACTACCAGTTCAGAGCCCTTCCCTTTGGTCTGGTGTCTGCCCCTCGAGTCTTTACCAAGGTACTGGTCAATCCAGTAACTATTCTACAAGAGCAAGGGATGCACATGCATCCGTACCTAGACGACATGCTGATCTGTTCACCATCCATGACGAAAGACCATCCAGTGCCTGGAGGAGTTTGGCTTCGTCATCAACAGACAGAAAAGCTCTATAGGTCCATCCCAGCGTCTGGAGCATCTAGGGGTAGTCATCAACACAAAGATGTCGTGGCTGTTCCTAACGCGAAAGAAGGCTCAAAAGATCAAAGAATCGACAACGGTGGTCATCAAAAGCAAACAATCTTCCCTGATGTGATTGGCTTCTCTCCAAGGTCTGATTGCATCTTTAGACTCAGTCCAATGGGGAAGATTCAATGCAAGACAGCTTCAGAGTTTTCTTCAGCCTTTTCAGCGCCAGATTTCCAGAAGAGCAGACCCTCAGAGTCCTTCTACAGGTGAAGATGAGCTTGAAATGGTGGACAAAGACACCAAACTTGCTACAGGGAAAATGTTTCTGGGTCCAAGAATGGCATCAAATCTTCACAGATGCCAGCCTGTCTGGCTGGGGGGCAACGTACCAACAGATGCCAGTACAGGGAACATGGTCCAGTCAGGAAACAAGATTTCCAATAAATGTTTTGGAGCTAAGAGCAATACGACTGGCACTGATTCATTTTGCTCCTTTTCTTCGACACAAGCACATCTTGATTCACACAGACAACATTGCGGCAAAAGCCTATATCAACAAGCGGGGGGGGGGGGGTCCAGGATGCTCCACAGGGAAGCTTGCAGCCTCTTCGCGTGGGCTCAGTCTCACATCAAGTCCATCAAGGTGGAACATGTTCAGGGGGTTGTCAATACCCAAGCGGATTGGCTAAGCAGGCAACAGCTAAGACAAGGGGAGTGGGCACTCAAACAGCTCATTTCAGGAAATAGTGTCACTTTTGGGGGAACTGAAAGTGGACCTATTTGCATCTCTGTTGAATCACAAAATCCCTCACTTTTACATACGCTACTATCACCGGCTAGCAGAGGACACAGACGCGCTGACAGCTCCCTGGCCAAAGGAACTGCTGTATTCATTCCCCCCAATCCCTCTTCTTCTGAGACTTCTTCGGCGAATACGTCAACTCAGAGCAGAGGTCATTGTAATGGCCCCATATTGGCCACGGAGACCCTGGTTGGCAGATCTGCAGGAACTGGCAGTCTCAAAACCAGTGACGCTACAGGTGACAGAAGGTTTGCTTCACCGGGGCCAATTGCACATCCCAGTCCAGAGTGGTTTCGCTTGACCGCCTGGAGGTTGAAAGGCAAGGTTTGACAAAACTGGGTTATTCAGATCAGGTTACCAAAACTATATTGGCGGCCAGGAAAGTTTCCACACAGAGAATTTATAATTATACATGGAAGGTATTCGTTAGATGGTGCTGTAGAAAGCAAATGGACCCACTTTGCCCAATAGTTAACTCTATTCTGAACTTCCTACAGGATGGACTAGATTCGGGGTTAAAAGCAGCTACTTTACGATGTCAGGTCGCAGCATTATTGTCAGTCATACCAAAGGTTCAAAAAATGTCAATTTCAAAATACCCTCATATTCTCCGTTTCCTGAGGGGTGCTTCTCTATCTCAACCCCCTCAGGTACACAGGTTCCCCACTTGGAATCTAAACACAGTGCTTAGGGCACTTACAAGGGCTCCTTTCGATCCGATCAAGATGATTTCTTTAGCTTACCTTCGGATGAAAGTCTTGCTTTTGGTGGCTGTCACTTCTGCCAGAAGAGTTTCAGAGCTAGGCGCACTGTCTGTTAGATCAAATTTTTGCATCATCCATAAGGACAAGGTAGTTCTACGTACTGTTCCATCTTTTCAGCCCAAGGTAGACTCATCCTTCCACAGATCCCAGGAGATTTACTTACCTACCTTCTGTCCTCATCCGGTTCACCCGAAGGAGAAGAGATGGCACTGTCTCTATGTTCGAAGAGCCTTAAAACAGTATATAGACAGAACAAAGGACATGAGGGCCACAGACTCTCTTTTCATTAACACTGCGCCTCCACATACAGACAAGAAGATGTCTCCTGTTGCCATTAGCAAAGTAATAAGACTTTGTATAGTGGAAGCGTACAGAAGCCAAAGTCTACAGTTTCCCCAGGGCATCACTGCTCACTAAGTACGAAGTGCTGCAACTAGCGCAGCATTAGCCAATAGGGTCTCGGTAGAGGAGATTTGCAGAGCTGCAAATGGTCCTCCTTATCCACGTTCATATGTCATTACAAAATCTATTTGTATGCATCAGCAGATGCAGCCTTTGGGCAGAAGGTCCTACAACATATTTTAGAGGGCTGAGCTGGCAGAGACCCTCCCAGTCTTTTGGGACACTGCTTTTAAGATGTCCCACAAGATGTCCTATGTCTCAGAGGGAGAACAACCATTGGATACTCACCGTAAAGGGTCCTTCTCCTCTGAGGACAAGAGGACATCTTGGCCTGCCCAGCTCGCCATCTCTGTGTTCCAAAAAAGTTCTGAAGTACCCTGACCAGATATTGATGGATAAGAAGTAGGGTTAGTTACAGGCCTATACTCTGCATGTTTCTATCTAAGCCTGTGTTTCAAGCTACGCAGTCCTTCGACTTGCTCCTTTTCATGTTTGTTCGTTGAGCTGTTATGTTTTTACATTTTGTTCCAGTTCTCTTAGGTCTACTGCTGTCAGGAGTTCCCGGGTGACTCCCACAGGAAGCAGGAAGTTTTAAATAAATAAATTATCCTGCCTCCCTACAAGTAGGATGGGAAATCACCCACAAGATGTTCTCTGGTCCTCAGAGGACCCTTCACGGTACTGTTGGCCATGTCAGCATATAAAAATGTTCAATAAGGCATTAGGCTAGTGACTACTGAGATCATGCTGATCTAACTGACAGTCAGTGTCAAAATAATGACTTCAGTGCTTACCAAGTCTCAACAAGATGAAACCAGTTCTGACTGGCATTTGGTAACGAGTGCAAAGCTTGAATGTCCAGTGCACAATGACGCAGCACTTGTAACCCATTGGTGCATATACTATGTAATTTGTATATAAGCTGTGCTGTGCAATGTATCCTTCTACTCTAGATGGTTTGCTTGGCGAAGCACTTTACTGGTGAGTGTAAATATTGTAAATAAATTGTATATTGTTAAGCACAGAGTGTCGTTGGACTGTTGCTTGCTATATTGACTCACCTACCAGGGCTAGCGGTAATAACGATAAAACGATAGGCCACCCCTGGGCTAGATAGATGTTCTGGCTCAGCTTGAAGCACCTTCATAAGGCACTTTACTGTGGACTAGGGATGCCAGCCTCCAAGTGGGACCTGGGGATCCCCTGGAATTACAGCTCATCTCCAAACTACAGAGATCAGTTCCCATGTAGAAAATGGAAGCTTTGGAGGGTGGACTCAAGGCACTGTACCTGTAAGGTTTTGCCCAGGTTCAATCACGAGACTTCTTGAGTAGGAGCAAAAGAAGTTTAATGATGGTACTCAAAGCAACCGTCACATGGCAAGTGGATACTAAACCAGGTCTTGCCAGAATGGAGTACAATGAAAAATTACCCACTATTATAAAAAAGGGGAGCAACGACTCCTCATATTCCCATGCCCGCCAAAAATCTTTTGAAAGTCCTTTAGAATAAGATATAGTTAACTTTCAGGCTGTGGTGGTCAAGGTCAAATTCTCTCTTCAGTTTGAGCCTATCATCATTGCCCAGGGAGACCAGATTAGACCTGTCTCCCTGCAGTCTCTTTCCACCTGCAAGCCCAAAGCATCCTACATTACATACAGTACCAGACATTCAAAAAGAAGCTAATGGTTGTTGGTAACTGAAAATAAGTTTATATAAGGGGCTAAGTGTCATAGATTACATTCACTGTGGGCTAATTAATAAGCAAGGAAAATACTGTCAAGACAAAACTGTTAGCAACCCAAACATTAGTCAGAACAGCAACCATAAAATCATTATCAGGGTCCTGTTCTTGACAGTACCCCACTGAAAGGTCCCTGCCTTCCCCAGCCTCTGCCCTCAAATTTCCAGAAATTTCTTAATCCGGATTTGGCAACCCTTGTGGTTTTAGGGGACACAGTCTTCTCTACAGTAAGAAATCACAATGATTTTTACATGTAGCAATGAGTAGTATTTTTTGTTTCTTATTATTTAAGAATATTATTTAAGTAATGTTTCTTTTTGGTTTCTATACAGGTTAAGGCCTGTTACTCTCAGCTCAGAGGATGGCACAAGAAGTCTCAGGTAAGTGGTAGAAGCTTATTTATTTCTCCTAATGCTAGGGTTGTAGTCCACATTGTGTCTGGAGATCTCCTGGAATTTCTAGGGAAATAACTGCATGACACAGAGAGCGATTAAAATGTGGAATTCTCTGTGTGAGGATGTAGTGATACACAGGAATAAACAGCTTTAACTGGTGATTAGATTGATTCTAGGGCTGTCAACAACAACAACAAAATTGGTAATACCCGGATTCGGAAATATTTGGTAATTTTTTTGGTATTCCGGATATTACCGAATAGGGTATTCAGATATATCCAAATACACAGGTATATTCGGATACATTCGGTATTCGGCTCCCATTATACCCTATGGGCCATTGAAGTCAATGGCAAAATAGGGTATATTGGAAGCCTCCTGGAGGGGAGGGGGTTTGAGGGAGAGCCCCCAAACTTGCAGAAAACCTGCAGGGGACTCTCCCCTACAAAACCCCCAGGTTTCAAAAAGATTGGGCCAGGGGTCCCTATCCACAGGCACCCAAAGTGGGTGCCCCTATTCCACCATTATACCCTATGGGCCATTGAAGTCAATGGCAAAATAGGGTATATTGGAAGCTTCCTGGAGGGGAGGGGGTTTGAGGGAGACCCCCCGAAACTGCAGGGCAGCTTCAGGGGACTCTCCCCTACAAAACTCTCAAGTCCCAAAAAGATTGGACCATGGGGTCCAATTCCTGGGGCACCCAAAGCCAAACCTAACTTCAAATCAGAGAATCCTATAGGTCCCCAATCTTATCATTTATTTATTTATTTATTTATTACATTCAATTTATATCCCACCCTCTCCACAAGCGGACTCAGGCGGCTCACAACATTATACAATACAATCAGTCCAATAAAACATATAAAACCATAATTTACTTATTTCAGTTTTAAAACCATTCTATGGCGCTGCTTCAGTACAATATAAGTGGTATTGAATTCTCGACTGTGATCACCAGCATTCTATAAGATGTCCGGTGGCAGCCCTTTTTCAATTAAACAGCAAAAGCCTGCTTAAACAATTCGGTCTTACAGGTCCTGAGGAACGCAGACAAATCCTGCAGGGCCTTTATGGCTTCTGGAAGGGTGTTCCAAAGTTCTGGTGCTGCCACCGAAAAAGCCCTAGATCTCGTTACACACAACCTGGCTTCTTTTGGCCCAGGGGCAGACAACAGACTTTTTGTCCCTGATCGCAGTGCTCTCTGGGGGATATATGGGGAAAGGCGGTCCTGTAGATAGACAGGTCCCTGACCATAAAGGGCTTTAAAGGTTAATACCAACACCTTGAAGCAAACTCGGAACACAACAGGCAACCAGTGCAGCTCTCTCAGCACGGGCTGAATGTGCTCCCATCGCGGCAGCCCCATTAAAAGCCGTGCTGCAGCATTCTGCACTAGTTGTAGTCTCCGGGTAAGCATCGAGGGTAGCCCCATGTAGAGAGCATTACAGTGATCTATTCTTGAGCTGACCGTAGCATGGATCTATCTACCTACTCTATATGCACCCTGGCACCAATATAAACCCAGTTGCCAACTTCAGTGCCACACAAAATACAATCTGCTCCAGGTCTGCTCTGCAGCAAACCCAGATGCCAGCTCTCCAGGCCAGCCCCAAACAACACTGGGAGAGTTGCCCAAGCGCACCAACCATGCCGCTTCTGGGTTTCTCACCCAGATGCCCACAGGAAAATGACAGGGAACAGTGACCTTGGCCAAGGGACCAGAGCAGGCTACCCGAGGCCCAGAGCAGCAGAGCACAGCAAACCAGGAAAGGTTACCAGGCCCCCACCACCTAACCCAGCCACAAGCACAACAACCAGACCAGGGAGGCACTCAGCCCACAGGAAAATGGCCTGTGCCACCAAGGAACCAAAGCAGACCAGACGCCTAAACCAGCAGAGCAGAGCAAAAATAATTTTTAACAAACTAGACAATGTAATAAAATTATGAAGTGATTAAAACAAACAATCCCAGCCAGGCCATGCCAGAGCCAACCCCAATCCCCCCTATCAACCCTTTCCCAACACAAAACCATGCAGACACCTACCCAAAGCACAAAGAAGGTTTTCTAAAATATAGAAACAAAAACCTACTTTAAAAATTCCCCAACCCCCTACCCCACAATAAGGAAAAAAAGGAAGGATCTCACCCAGTCAGATGCTGAAGTCTAGGTCCAGGATCAGGATCCACACCAGGCCACAGAGAGCAGAGCAGCAGAGCACTGTGCCAAAGCAGCAGAGGCTCAACACCAGTTCACAGTCTCTCTATGGCAGCAGGAACAGCAATGGAGTCCAGGGGGCAAGAGATGGTAAATAAATACCCTCTCTCTGCCCATGAACAGAACAGAACAGTTTGGAAATAAACTGTTCTGTTCTCTGATTGGCTTGGGGGGGGGGACATGCAATTCCATTGGAGAATTGCAGTGTCTCCCTTCTCCCTACTTTGCACAACAAAAAAAAGCCCTGCAGGGTCCTGCAGAGCCATGTATTTCCAGTTTGCAGAAATGCATGCCTCTGATTGGTCAGAGGCCTCTTCTCCCCCCCACCCCCACCCCTCCCCCTCACCCCAGCCAGAAGCGAGAAAAGGCCAGGGAAAGGCGGGAAAGGCAATTACAGACTTCCTTTTCCCATTAATACCGTAATTATTCGGAAATCAGGTATTCAGAACTCAAATAGGCTCAGATGCTTATTTGGAATACCTGTTTCCAAATATTTACCGAAAAGGCTATATTCGGTAAATATTTGGTAAACCTTTATCTGAATTGACAGCCCTAATTGATTCACTAAGAATAAATCTGTCAGTGGCTACTAGTCATGATAAATGAGCGGAACTTCCACATTCAGAGGCACTAAGCTTCTGAATCCCAGAACTGGGAGGCAACATCAGGGGAAGGCCTTGGCCTCTATGTCCTGTTCTTGGCCATCCAGAGGGACTGGCTGACCTTTGTGCGAGGCAGGATGCTAGACTAGATGGACCATTGATCTGATTCAGCAGGGCTCTTCTTATGTTCTTAACTGCTCTTCTAGTTACAGAGATCAGTTCTCCTGGACAAAATGGCTGCTTTGGAAGATGGAATCTAGGGTATTATATTCCACTGAAGTCCCTCCCCTTCCCAGATCTCCAAGAATTTTCCAACCTAGAGCTGGCAACCTTGCCTACTGCAGAATGAAAGATGGAGGAACCAACTCTCATTGGTTCTGTACATTCCTTGAATCAATCAGTTTTAGCAGGAGAGAGAACATTTTCCACCTTTGATGGAAACAATTTTTCCTTTCCTTACAGATACGTTGTTGATCCCTTGGCTCCATATAAATCAGGCCTGGTTCCAAGATTACTGTGCAATCAGGACAAATTAGCTTGCTCTTCAGGAAGCAGCTAATATGTTTACTGGCCATCTCATATTGATTGTGACCGTCTGAAAGCACAATATACATAAGACAAGTGCCTCCTTGCCCTTGGTAATTTAGGCTTACCGGGGCCAGCTTCTAAGCTGCCTTTCCCATTTGCTGGTCACAGATCCTCTGTTACCAAGCTACTGATCCATGTCTGAGCAACTAATTGTTTCTTGGAAACGTTTGTGCTTTTCAGGGGGAGAGGTCAGACATTGTTCCCATGGGTCATCAGGAAGACACACATACTTAATAGTCTGTGTAAATAAATCTGGCTTTCCCCTGGCTGCTGCAGATTCACTCTGCGGAAGCAGAGCAGAAGAGATGTTTTGCCACTTCGCACAGTTATTGATAAAGGAGCTGCAGGCTTAGGTTTCATACCTGGCCTATGGGGGAATGATGCATTACAGATTGTTTTTGACCAAGTAACAAAGCTCCTAGGCTAAGCAGAAAGAATGCCTACTCAAGGATGGGAGCAGGAAGGGAAAGAGCTCGAGTGAAGATTCTGCTGGGAGATTCCCAAATGTTTAAGAAGCCAGTAATCCAAAAAGAAATCTGGAAACAACCAGAGGGCTGATGGCTGGAGTTAGAGGTGGAGATCCGAGGAGTAATATTCCAAGGGGAATGGAGAACAAAAAAGTACATGGAATCTACCATGCAGTGTAGAGCTTAGTGTGGTATGGTAAGCAGAGCACAGCTCATTTAGAGAAGAATTCTGATGTTAGTGATAGGATTTGTCATTGAATAGGATATAACGCCTTTGCTTTTTTGGCTGCACACCCCTGATGTAGCCAATCCTCCTGGAGCTTACAGTAGGCCCTGTACTAAGAGTCCTGTCATCTCTTGGAGGATTAGCTACATCAGGGGTATGTGGCTTAATATGCAGAGGAGTTCCTGCTACAAAAAAAGGCCTGGATATAAGAGATTCAGTTTTCCTAGGGGAGAGATTCCTGATTAATGGGAAGTATGGTGGAGAAGTTCCTGGGCTCTAAGAGAAATACTGGGGCAGTATCGGGATGGTCTTAGCTGCATAACTGCAAAGTGGAGATAGATCTAAACTCTTATGTGAGAAGAAAACCTTATTAGTTAAAAGTGCTGATGTAACTGGAATTTAAGATTAATGAGGGATGCTAATGTAATAAAAATATTTGTACCAAGATGCAGTCTTGTGAGCAAAAATTCTAGTACTTCGTGAGCTACTGGCATTACAGTTGTGAGCTACTACATGAATTAGGTTGCTCTGGGGCAATTTTTCCTGAGCTTGAGCAGAAATGTGTAAGCTGGAGGCTAACAAACTGTGAGCTAGCTCACATGCAACTTAGAAGGAACATTGCCAGTGAGCCTTGTTCCATGCCTAGAAGATGGCAAAAAACCCTCCAGGATCCCTGGCCAAACTGGCCTGGAGGAAAATTGCTTCCTGACCCCAAATTGGCAACCAGTATTTTCCTGGGCATATAAGAAAGGGCCGTGAGAACTAAGCACTGATGCAACCTCTCCTGTCCTCCCTCTCATCATCTGTGTAAGTTCACAGAATCAGCATTGCTGTCAGATGGCCATCTAGCCTCTGTTTAAAAACCTCCAAAGGAGAGCCCACCACTTCCCAAGGAAGCCTGTTCCACTAAGGAACTGCTTTGTCAGGAAGTTCTTCCTAATATTTAGTTGAAAACTCTTCTGATTTAATTTCACCCCTTTGGTTCTGGTCCGCCCTTCTGGGGCAACAGAAAACAACTCCGCACAATCCTATATACGAGTACTTGAAGTACTTGAAAATGGTGAGCATATCACCTCTCAGTCATCTCCTCTCTTGTAGTTCTTGCTTTTTCTGATGAAAATGGGCCAGCACTGTGTATTGGGCACTATATGACTGGCAGGGATCAGCAGATCACACAGCTAAAGTGGGGGAGAAAAGAGAAAGGCCAACCAAAATGGAGACCTGATGGAAACAGCCTCCTTCCGTTCTGAAAAAACTGTTGATCATATTTCATGGAGGTATTTACTTATTATTATTGAATTCTCCCACCTTAACTGTGTTAGCAGCTCATCTCTGCCACTCTTATGGGGCGTGCAATACACAGCACTGACCCATTTTCATATGGCTACACTTTATCCTTTAGGATCTGGGCTAATCATAATAATTCTCAGTCATTTTTGCTTCTGGACAGAGGCAGCAAGAGAAACCGTAGACTCCGAACTGATTGTCCAGCATCCCAAGACAATTAAGGCGGGGCAATCAGGACATGCTGGTAAAACTAATAATTTATTTTGTTGCATTTATAATGAGATCTTCCAAAAATGCCAGACCTATTTAGCTTAAAGAGCAGAACGACATTGTGTGCTATTAGAGCCTTGTTTATGGCCATTTGAGGTGTCTGTTTATATGACTTTATAGATTCTAGATGGGATGCCGGCTTTGTTTTCCCTTGGGAAGGGGCCTTGTACTTTGGGCAGCTGTGTTGCAGGAATTATGAGGCTGATCAGTTCTGAGGTAAGACAGAAAACCAATATCAGAGAGGCTGGATTCTTTGCAGGTTGAAGGGCCTGTTCAGATCCCTGCCTAGCTACCCCTGGTCTCAGATTGTTCCAGAGAGAGATGAGGAACAGGCCTCAAGATTCCCCAGTGTCTGGGGGAATCTGGCGTTGAATAATAGGTCAGTTGCCCCCGTTCTGTCATTTGGTTCTCTTCACAATGAGATGGACAAGGGAAAGGTAGAAGAAAGACTGTGGTGTTGTGTCCAGTCCTGCTCCTGATTTCTTTCCTCAGGGCCAATTTTTGAGGAAAAATTATATCCAGAGATGTAGTAACAATGGCATTGTGCATGCCTTCATTATGCCTCTCATGAAAAACAGCTCAATGAGGCCTATCTTGCCTTTTGAGAAACAAACTTAGATAAGTTCTTTAAAGAGGGGCTTGTGTGTTTCATTCTTGTGACCACTATATTCTCAGTCTCATGTTGTTTTTCAGCTTTCATCCCAAAGTGCATTACAGATAAAAAATACCCCCTGGCAGTCACCCTTGTGGTTACAGTTCTGCTCATTGTCATCATTGCATTGGCTGGTGAGTGCATAACAATCTTATCCTTTGACTTTTTTAGTACTTAAATTAAATTAAGATATGCTGCACAGTTTGAAAGATAGGTGAATGGGTTAAGGATTCTCTGATCCTCATTTTTTTATTCCCTTGGTTCTCAGTTCCTCATTTTTTTCTCTCAAGAGGTTAGTTACGCTGAGAGAGAGTGACTGGTGCCCAGTGAGGCTAAGAAGAGGCCATACTGTTGAACTAGGATGGACCAATGGCCAGATAGTATAAAATACTTCATGTGCTGCTTGAAATATGATCACTCTGTTTTTCTTTCAGTTCGAAAACCACAGCCTTGTTCACCGTGTCCTCCTCTTGCTGATGCTGCCTGCCCACAACACTGGATTGGGTACCATGGAAAATGCTACTATAAATCTGAAGATGATGGGGATTGGAATAGCAGTGAAACAAAATGTTCCACATTTGGTGCTACCTTGGCACTGATCGATTCGCAGTGGGATCTGGTAAGGAATATGTATGTATCAATAACTGGCAGGTTGAGCGTCTGAAGCAAGCATGTGTATAGTTACTATTGTGTGCTGCTGTTCTTCCTTCATCCTGACATGCCACGGGGAAACATTCTTGGTCCAAAAAAAAGGGAATTTCCTGGGGAATTGAAATGTTCTCATAAAGCCTGCCCCAAATCTTCCATTTTTCACCCCCTTTCACTCCTCCTTTGGAAGTGACTTGACAGCACATAGCACACATACCTTTGATTTGATGTCATCTGTTGCTAAAAAAATACTAAAATTAAAAATAGGAGGGTTCTTTTTTCAGGCTACTATTAAGTCAATCAAGGATCACTTGTTCAGTGTGATGACAGTGTGGTGCTACATAGCCAATCAGGTCTGAGATCATGAAGCCAACCAGAATAAGAGCAAGACTTCAGAATAAAGGCACAGGGACAAGGCATGCAAATGCCATCTCTGTATGCCTCCGTTTTGCTTGCACGTGCTTGTACAGGAGTTGTTTTTCCCACCCCGAGTGATAGCAGTGAAGAATGGAAACCATTGAAATAGACCCATCCTCCCTCGTTGAATTTCTGGCAAAGTCCTAACCTTGACAAGCATCGTAGTCCAAACCTGCAACTCTGGCCCAAGGAAACAAGCAAAAGAAGAGCAGTGGCAAAGTACTCAGCAGTGGCAAAACAGCCAGTACTTTTCCAGATGCTTGATCAGTTTTAGAAGGGAGAGGATACCACTTGGAGGACCAAGCTACAGGAGTGGAATGGCTGCAACTGGGGCTGTCAAGCAGGCCCTCAGGACTTGAGCAGCATCAAGAAACTTCAGGCAGCCCGACTGATTGACAAGTGATGGTGAGCAGATGCTGGCAGGAGGGCTGCACATTTAAAAGGAGATGTGTGAGTGAGTTTCTTGGGAAGGGCAAGAGAAGACTGCATTACTCATGAAAAGCAATGGAGTTCAAGTAGATAAGGCAATGCTGGCATAGGCAGCTTGGGGGACTGTGGTCTAAGGTGAGAAGGCTTGGGAGGGAAGCACAGTTGAATGGCCAATGAGGACACCCTGGGGAGTGGAACTCAAGTTTAAAGGGACAGCTCTTGGTCTGAGGCCACAGCAACATTTGTCAGAACAACTTTTTCCATCTGGGAGGGTCATAGTTTAAAGGGACAGCTCCTTCCATCTGGGAGGGTCATAGTTTAAAGGGACAGCTCCTTCCATCTGGGAGGGTCATAGTGAATAGCAGCTTCTTTCCAGGGTCAGAGAGGGACTGCACTTGGGTGTGGTGGGCAGAGCTTCATTTGAAGAAAATGTGCAAGTGCATATGACACTTTTTAACTTTTCATTTTACTTAGGGTGAATTTAACCATTTCAGATTTTTTTTGTTGCAAACCTGGGGAGTCCACCAGTTTTGCAGAAAAAATTGTTCAGCATCTGTGCAGCCTTGATCTATGGATTTAGGTATCTGAAGGTAGGGGCCCCATGTCACTGATAATGTATAGATGCAAACATCAAAGGCTCTTGTTGGAGAGAATCCATTGACAGCAGAGGCAGGTGTAATGAAAGTTGAGCCCTTCCTCCTACAAAATGTTAGCAGCCAAAAATATTAAGAAGGGGGTAATATTGTTGTTTTGTATATGAACTTGCCAAATTAAGTACCTGATACCTTTCTCTTTCTAAAACTTTTAAAAGGAATGGCTTTCCAAATTGTGATTGTTGTAAAAAAATAATTAGAACACAAAATGGGGGTGGGAGGTAGATATGTTATTAAGTTAATTTTCTCCCAGTCTACTCTCTCACTGTGTACCAAATTTATGAAGGCATATGTATAGCCTTGCAGTATCTGATTTCAGTGCACAAGGTTACAGAGGTAGAATATACAGCAGCAGTTTCCAAAAGGGCTCCTGCCAATGCATTTCCTGATACCCATTTGCTTCTTCATCAAAGCATTTCTTCTCTAAAGCAAAAGCCAATCCTGATTTTCCTCCATCTCAGTGGAACAGGAGGCACTTCAGAAGAACCCAGGAGGCCTTTGTATCTCCAGGGAACATCCATAAAAACCACCTGCCTTCATTGAAGGGTGATACTTTGCTCACACAGCATTTTTTTGTTGGCCCAAGAACCCTGTAGCAATCATTTTCTGATTGCCTCTTTTGGGTGGTGGCACCCATTCCCCATTTTCAAAATTCTAAAAATGCCTACAGGCTCAACAAGACTAGGGACCTTGATGTAGAGAGAGTTCTAACACAGAGGTATATTAATCATTCCTTTATTTATCTTCTAGAGTTTTTTAGTGAACATGACTCGCCCTGTTCATCATTGGATTGGCCTCTCAAGGCAAACAGGCCTGGCATGGAAATGGCAGAATGGCACAGAGTTTGAAGATCAGTGAGTATTTTTTTTTTTTGAACCTCTCTCCATTTGTCTTTCGGTATTTGCATGTTGTAAAGGGAATTTCTAACACAAGCTTCTGGAGCTAATGCACATTACCCACTGTTCTCCAGGTGGATCATTAGCTAAACACACCTGAAAAGTGAAAAAAACACATTCAGGGCTGCTACCCAAGTTACTGGGAACAAGGTCGGGGTTTGGCTTAGTGGTGAATTACATTCATTGTATGCAAAGGGTTTGGATTCAGAGGAAGAGGCTATAACTGACAGTTGAGCACTTGCTTTGTATGTAGATGGTCCCTGGTTCAGTCATTGACAGGAATTCTCAAATGCCTGCTACTTTGGCTTGATTCCCTTTCACAAGTGGTGATCAGGCAGTCAATTAATGGATGACCTGTTTGGCTGTTCACAACTGTTCGTGTGAATTTGCAGGAACAGGCTACTTGCAGAGATCACCTGAGGGTTTTTTGATCTCTTGCTGGGGAAATTCTGCTCTTCTCACTTTTGCAATGAGGAGCTCATAAAAATAGTTCGCTTTTGCAATGCGGAGCTCAGGAAAATGTCCCCGTCCAGCTTGAGAGGGAAAGAGAAATGAGCTCTTTCTCTGCTTCCTTTTGCAATGCAGAGGCCAAAAGCCTTGTTTCTGATCCAGCCCAGCCTGTAGGAAAGGGAGCTCTTCTTCCTTTCACATCTTCACTATGTAGTTATTTTGCTAAGAGGGAATGTGGTTCAGAGACAACTCACAGCTGATTTGCTGGATCAGCTGTGAAGGGGCCTATAACAACTGAACAAGCTCCCTGAAAAAATTGCAGCACCCCTAGTTATTGGAATATTTACAGAAAGGGGTTGATACTACCAGAAGGTTTTTGTGACTGGAAAGGATTTCGGTCTGCAGCATATGATTTCCCTACTTCATGCTATAGTCCAAGATGCCGTCTGAAACACTGCTTCTGGGAGACGGGGACCCCCAGGAATAGCAAAAATCATCCCACTGTGTGCACGGAGGTTCTCTGATGGATCTATGACTAAGAACTGGAAGTGCTCAGAAACATGGTCTTTTTGACACCTGCTGCCCATCAGCACTGACAAAACCTGAGACAGATATGTAGACAGATGGCCCAAGTGGTATAAAACAGCTTCATCATTCATCTCCTAGAAGCTAAATGAAACTAACAGATGGGCCAAGCCAGGTTTTATTTTGGGCTAAAATGAATCTTCCCAGTTGTTTGAGATTTGTCTTAAGCTTTCAGTTTCCTATTTAAATTACGAATTTAAATTTATTCTTTGTGAAACTTTTATCTCAGATGTTTTGTTCTGTGGTTCCATTGGCAATTCTTGGTTATATTAGTGAGAATCAAGCTTGAAAATTCATAAGCGGTCAGGGCTCTTAGTACAGGACCTACTGTAAGCTCCAGGAGGATTGGCTACATCAAGGGTGTGTGGCCTAATATGCAAAGGAGTTCCTGCTACAAAAAAATGCCCTGGCCAGATGTCAAGTATATGGAACATATTTTAGCATTTAGAGAATATCTGGATCTTATTCGACATCAAAGTATTTGGAATATGCTCAGCATTTTACAGAAAACTCTGAATGCCGTTTCTGTAAGGACATTTTTGTTTCAGTTTTCTTTAGGCAACAGATTTCCAGGATTCAGATGTCTGGGGGTGGGTCACAGGGGGATCTGAAAGAATGGGATAGGCTCCCAGAACATAATGAAAAACCATTATGGTTATGCCAAGCAGGCTGGAAGATTTTTGCATTTCCTGCAAACAAAAAACCACCACATCCTTGTGTGATATTGCACACAGCTCTCTGCTATCCGGTGACCGTTGTTTTTTGCATATTTCTTGATATTGTTGATTCTTTGTCTTTTTACCTCAGGAACCCACCTCTGTAAATGCTGTAATAATTTGCATGCCAATTTTTTCCTATGGTAATATGATATTTACATTATGTTCACATAGGCGGTGACTTTGTCTTAACCATATCTCAGTCAAGAACAGTTTTTATTATAAAATTTTAACTAAGAATATGACAATACAGGAGATTAACTGTTTGGAAATAAGAGCTGGTTTTAAAAGTGCAAAGAAAGTGAAATACTTAGGAATAAATCTGACAAGTGTAGCAGTATATATGAAAATAATTTTGTGATTGCGCTAAAAGAAATTGAGAATTTACTGAAGAAGTGGGAAGGTCTACAACTGTCTTTTATGGGAAGAATTGCCCTTATTAAGATGACCATTCTTCCGAAAGTGATGTTTCTATTCCAAACAATTAATTTTGCAATTAAGAAGGTTTTTTTCACTAAACTGAATAGACTCGTCAGGACATTTATATGGCAAGGGAAAAAGCCAAGAATTAGATGGAAGATATTAAGTGATCAGAAAGAAAATGGAGGACTAGGTTTACCAGATTGGGAATCCTACTATATTGCAAATGTAACAGTCTGGTTGAAAGACTGGATAAGTTTGGAAAATAAGAGAATTCTTGCTTTAGAAGGTCATGATCTCTTGACAGGCTGGCACACAAATCTCTGGTACACAGATAAAGGTAGTAAGTATTTTACTAATCACTTGATCCAGAAGGCAATATTTGATGTTTGGATAAAGATAAAAAACAAGATATATAATAAGACACCCAGATGGGTTTCCCCAATAGAAGCATCCACAAAACCTCAATTATGGGATTTTATGAATATTGTAACATATCAGGAGCTGTTGGATGAGGATGATAAATTAAGAAAGAGGGATGATTTAGAACAGAGAGGAATAAAAATAGATTGGTGGCTAAATTTGCAGATTACAGCTAAATTTAATAAAGATAAAGTGTGTGGGTTTACTAAAGGGAATTTTGATTTCGATAAAATATTGTTGGCAAAGGAGGATAAAACGATCAGAAAGGTATATAATTATTTAATGCAAATAAAATTAGAAGATGAACAGGTAAAAGAAGTGATGATTAAATGGTCACAGAATTTGGGGAGGACTATTGACTTAGAACAATGGCTGCAATTGTGGAAAAATAACTATAAAATAAGCCAGTTAACTACAGGGAAAACTTTTTCAAAATGTTCCATAGGTGGTATATTACGCCAGTCCAGCTATCAAAGATGTCCAATAACTTGTTGGAAATGTGGTACTTAAATAGGTACGTTTTATCATCTATGGTGGACTTGCGCTATTGTGAGAAAATATTGGGTGAAAGTATTTTTATTTTTAAAGGAGGTATTATGTTTGGATTTTCAGTTTAAACCAGAGATCATGTTATTATCTATGGTAAACAAACTTATACCAAAAGAAGATGAGCATCTGATGATTTATATTCTTACAGCTGCTAGAATTTTGTTAGCCAAATATTGTAGGAAAGGGAGATGCCCAAATCTAGAGGAAGTAATTGAAAAAGTACTACAAGCTGCTGAAGCGGATATACTTTCAACTCTTTTGAAAGGGGAGACAAAATCCGTAGCAAGCAATAAATGGAAGAAGCTATATATATGGTTTGATAGGATGACAAAAGAAAAAGATAACAAGAATTCAGTGTGATGAATAAATGATATAGTATTATGTTTAGTTTTATAAACTAGGTGGTTAACTTTAGATGTTTAAACCCATTTCCACTCTCTGTTTTAGATATAAGACAATTTGAACTTAGAGGTTTTGGTACGCGGATGAAATTATAAGAAGAAATTTATGTTCTGTATTTATATACCAAGACTGATATGGCAGAATGATACAGTATTTTGTAAGAGGTTGACGTTTGTTTGTGTTAAGAAATCAATAAACTTAAAAAAAAAAAAGAACAGTTTTTATGACTGCCCAACAAAATGGAAATGCTGTTGCTTTCTAAGGTTGTATTCAGGGCATTTCTTTGTACCATACCATACCATAGATCTTTATTGGCATTTATATAAGAATACAGTATACTTTAAAACCAACAATAACACTATAGAATATAATAAAACCTTAAAAAAAACAGCAAAAGTTAAATGACATAAAATAGCTGTGGGCTATGCATGAGTAAAAGCCTCTCTGATTTGGATCGCAACCTGTAAAAAGCAAGCATTTCTTTGTAGAAAAAGCCCAGTATGAACTCATTTGCATATTAGGCAAACCTCCTGAAGCCAAGCCAGCCAGAACTGTGTTCCTGTGTGTTCTCCCTCCCCCCTCCCTTCCCAGTTGTATTTGAAAATGTGCAAAAAGTTTCTCTCGCTCTGGGAGGATGTTTTTGTGCTTCACAGAGCAAATAGATTTTCGTTGCCAAACTTTCTTCTTAAACAAGAAAGTTCTAGTTTAATAAGAGAGTCGACGTGTTAGATGAGGGCAAACAGCTTCAATTACAACTTCTACTGGAATAATAGTAGAGATAATTTTGGAAAGGGGCTTTGTAGCATCATGTGAGAACAGATTAAAAAATTGTCTCTGCACAATATCATCTACAACTTACTACAAGTGGGGAAACTACACATGCCATTCATTGTATATAAAAGAAAACTTGATAGCATTTAAAACAAAGTTCTGTCTTGGTCTGAATGTAAAGTTAAAGATTTGCTGCTCTAAACTAGCAAGTTCCTAGAGAGCATTAACCCATCCCAGGCCAAGGTCAGACACACATAAACTGACGAGATGGGCATGGATGAAAGCCAGATGCATGTCGGATTTTATGCGGTTGTCCAAACATCAGCATCTGGCAATGGTTGTTGGCTCGTTCATGTCCCGAACTGCCACGACTGAGACGCGGACTTTTTTGATAGTACATTAAATCCAGAATAAGAATGCTTCCGACGACTCCCGCGTGTACTTTCTATGTTTGAATGCTCCATTGTAGCCGACTCGTCGCAAGCGCACATCTGCTTCCCTGCGAGAGCCAACTCTGAATAATATCATCGCGCCAGCAATTGTTGACTCAGCCTTCCAACCTTCTGAGGTTGGTAAAATATGTACCCAGCTTGCTGGGGGGGGGGGGGAAGTGTAATGACCAGGGAAGGCAATGGCAAACCACCCCGTAAAAGGTCTGCCGTGAAAACTTTGTGAAAGCAGCGTCACCCCAGAGTTGAAAACGACTGGTGCTTGCACAGGGGACCTTTCCTAAATGGGGGGGGGGGGAGGCAGATCGCCCACCTTTGCTGTCTCCCTGCCAGGGGAGGAGGATGACCCACCTTTGCCGTCTCCCCGCCAGGTGGAGAGACAGCAAAGAGAGTTGCCGTGCCCCCCCCATTTAAACACCATGGCGGGGTGTTTAAATGGGGGGGGGAGGAAGATCCCCCACCTTTGCTGTTTCCCTGCCAGGCGGAGAGACAGCAAAGAGAGTTGCCGTGCTCTCCCCACAATTTAAACCCACGGCGGGGTGTTTAAATGGGGGGGAGGAAGATTGACCCACCTTTGCTGTCTCCCTGCCAGGCGGAGAGACAGCAAAGAGAACTCCTGGGCTTCCCCTTCCTTTCCGGGTGTTTAAATGGGGGGGGGGGGGAGAGATCACCCACCTTTCCTGGCACCTTTAAAAAAAAAAGCCAAGCACGATATCCCACGGTACTGCGCTTGCGCGAGTGTGGAATGCCATCTCAAAAAATGAGGTCCGGTTGAGACCTCTGATCAACCAACAACGGGACCAACGCTGCTTAGAACTGAAGGATGGAGGGATGTCTGATCAGGAAATTCGTTGTAAAAAAGCTGCGGGGTATAATAGCGACGGGTTAGGGATGGATTTAATGGTGAGTGTGGCCGCGGCCTCAGTTAAACTGCTTGGATGAATTCTTGCTGCTATGTTTATTCCACCCCAGCAGATGGCACTGCAATATAGACCATAATGTCTGTCAAGAGTAGGCTTGTTTCAATGGGGAGCAGTGCTGATCTGCAGTGGAAGTAACAGTTCGATTTTAGTCCAGTAGTAACACCTTAAACAGGAGTTTCAGAAGTATGAGCTTTCAAGAGTCAAAGCTCCCTTCATCAGAAGCAAATAGAAACAGAAATCTCTGAGTTCTTTCATTCCAGTCACAAGTTGTGAGGGAGGTTGTAAAGAATTTTTTAAAGTGGAAAGGAAAGGTCCCCTGTACAAGCATCAGTTGTTTCTGACTCTGGGGTGATGTTGCTTTCACAACATTTTCACAGCAGACTTCTTATGGGGTGATTTGCCATTGCCTTCCCCAGTCATCTACGCTTTCCCCCTAGCAAGCTGGGTACTCATTTTACCGACCTCGGAAGGATGGAAGGCTGAGTCAACCTCGAGCTGGCTACCTGATTTTTAAAGTGACAGTACTCAAACAAAGAAATCTCCAGGGGAAACTACTACACTGTTGAACTTAAGTTAATTCACAAGTTCAGAACAATGGACACCCTCACAGCTAAATATGCCTGTAGCTATGAGAGAATCCTGTTCACTGTTCTGAACAACTCTGAGGAAACATGGAATAAAGAAGTCCTGTTTAATAATTTAAAAATGCTTATTTCAGGTTTCTTGTGCGAGGAGACAACATGTGTGCCTACCTGGACGACACTGGGGTGAGTAGTACCAGGTGCTCCCTGGAGAAGAACTTCCTCTGCAGCCAGCCAGATGCCTGCTCCAGGAAGAGAAAAACAAACCTCGCCGGAAAGGATATGTGACTTACTTGGTGTGGAAGAGGACCAAAGCCACCTCTGAAGTGATGCAAGAGACAGTGGTGGTAGAACCAACCACTCTTCGTGGCTAGTACAGTGCCTGGGCCCATCGTTACTATTATTATACCCCTTTTCATCTGGTCTTTTTCTACAACAGAGTTGAGGGAGTATAATATTTACAAAACTGATATGGGAATCTGGACTTGAATCTCCCCTCTGCAATGAACCTACCAGGCAGCCTTTCCAATCTGCTGTCCCACAACCTCTGTTTTTCTATGCGTGCACACACACACACACACACACACACAAGAAACATATAGGAATAATAATGAGACATAATGCACATGAAGCCCTTTGAACCTTCTAAATTCTGTCAGCGGGTACCTGCTGTAGAGATAATGCAGCATGCACCATGAAATGCAAGCCAATGAGACTCAGGTGTGTTTGCATCCCAGTTTGAAGTAATTAGCATACCAGTGCCTCCACACAAGTCGAGTGCCTCTGGAAAGGGGAAAGGAAAAAGGGGTTACAGCCCTAAAACATACCTCTGCCATTGGGAGAGGAGACATTTTCTGCTTCTTCCTCTTGCTCCTCTTCTAGGTCTAGTTGAAAACACACACACCTTTCACATGCTGTCTGGCACCTCTGTGGACATCTATTTGTCACAGTAGGCTGGGGATAGGGTAGGAAGAATAGCAGATATCCAAGCAAGGTTGGAGTAAGCCGTGGCTGCTTCATGTCTCGATATTTCACAGTATTGAAGGGTCCAATGCAACTCTTTTGAGTTATTATTGTCAGGTTTGCCAAAGAGTAGGGGGAAGTAGAAGCACGTGCCCAGAGAATCCATGTGTATTTCTCTACTGGAAGAGAAACAGGTCTGAAAAGAAATACTTAAAGATTTAGAAGAGCTATAGTAAATGGCATGGGAGAGGGTAGGATTTAATTCCTTTCACTATTTGCTGTCATGTATCCTCTCTCGTGTGTAACGACCCTCCTCCCCACACACACTTTACACAGGAAATCTCATATCACCTAAAGCTGAAGGTGAAGACAACAAGAAAATAGAAGACGTTACCCAGGTACAGGAAACAGAGTGCAAATGCCCCAAGTTCCTTGACACTCCTTCTGACATTTCCAGTATGCAATATTGGGTATCAGCAATTCATTCTCATTCCAGGTTATAGCTGACAAATCAGTTCTTTCCTCCAGGGCTTTTTTTTGTAGCAGGAACTTCTTTGTATATTAGGCCACACACTCCTGATGTATCCAATCCCCCAAGAGCTTACAGGGCTTACTGTAAGCTCCAGGAGGATTGGCTACATCAGGGGTGTGTGGCCTAATATGCAAGGGAGTTCCTGCTACAAAAAAGCACCCTGATTTCCACTCTAGTTCACCTATGACATTCCTGTATTTTTACATTAATTATACATGTTGTGTGTCTGGTTCATGTTACTGAATTTAGGATTGAGTGTAGTGACTTAATATTCTACTTTTGTCTGTCCCTGCTTGTACACTAAAGTGAGTGTCAGGGTATGTGCAAGCGACTGCCTTACCTAACGTGAGAACACCCATACTGGATCAGACCAGTGGTTCCATCTAGTCCCGCATCCTGTTTCACACTGTGGCCAGCCAGCTGTTCTGGAAGGCCAACAAACTGGGAACAGATTTTCCCTCCTAGCACTGACACTCCAAGAATTGCTGCCTCTAAATATGGAGACTGCCTTTAGTCACCATAGCTAGTAGCTACTGAAGGATCTGTCCTCATGAATCTATCTAATACCTTTTTCATCTGGCTACCAGTAACTCAGGAACAATACACATTCCTTTCTCTTGGTGATAAGTATGTGACACAGATGTCTAACAAACAGATTTATAAATGTAATTTTTTAAAAAATCACTCATCACCAATGGATTCCAGAGAAACCAAAGAATTAGGGTTTGTAGAATCTTTCGGGCTCAAGTGCCGTGTTCTACTGGAGAAAGTTTTCCTTCCAGACGTTTCATTCTCAGCTGCGGAGAACATCCTCAGTGGCGTTGCAGCCGGAGCAGGCGCTCTGACCTTCTTGGCTGCTGTGCATTGAGTGGGGATGCACAGCAGCCAAGAAGGTCAGAGCGCCTGCTCCGGCTGCAACACCACTGAGGATGTTCTCCGCAGCTGAGAACGAAACGTCTGGAAGGAAAACTTTCTCCAGTAGAACACGGCACTTGAGCCCGAAAGATTCTACAAACCCTAATGATGTTACCAGCCATGAAAACCTGAAATCTTTGATAAAACCAAAGAATGTTATTTATAAATCCAGACCAGGGAGCATGGATTTGAATGGATGATTTGGAGAACAGAAGCATAATAAATAGTGTGACCCAAAGTGGGTGGAAAGGCATTTTTTCTGACAGTGAACTCTTGTGTGCATAAACAGTTGCCTAATTTGCAAAAATAAACCGTGGCTATCATCTTGCTGAGAAAAAAGCTACACCCATTGAATACCTGCATATCATGATGCGTGTCATGTTATACGCCTCGGACAGGAAACGAGTTGGCATCTCTGGCTTGTTCATTGGCCCTCCAAGGCCGCTATATGAAACAGAATGCGAGACTTGATTGATCACTGGTCTTACCCAGCAGGGCCTATATTTAATTGCAATAATAAATGTAGCATTAACAATGGCTATAAGAGTGCCGGATCCCAATCTGGGGGGACTCAGGTTGAACAGCAAATTCAGACTTGTGTGACTAGCATGTAAAGACAAAATCCTACTGGTTGTGGCTTCTTTTACCAAAAGCTACACCTAAAGAAATGTTTCTCTGTTCCAAACCTTCAGATGGTTTGAATTTGGCATGATGCTAAGCAGGGCTTTATTTTTTAAAATAACAGGAACTCCTTTGCATATTAAGCCACACACTCCTGATGTAGCCAATCCTCCTGGAGCTTACAGTAGGCCCTGTATTAAGAGCCCTGTAAGCTCTTGGAGGATTGGCTACATCAGGGGTGTGTGGCCTAATATGGAAAGAGTTCCTGCTACAAAAAAAGCCCTGATGCTAAGAGTGTTTTTTTAAAATCAGTAAATCAAGTGCATGGGGGCTTGATTTTGATAGGGATTACAGAATGAGAGGAGGGGGTTTAACATACTTCTTTGTTAGCCACCAAAGGCAGAAAGGTGGGCTTCTAGTATTTGTACCTAGCTGCATATTTCATGGATCCAGCCAGCCATGGGCACAAAGATAGCAACTCTTTCCTTTCTTCCCCTCGGATGTTCTGCAGAACTCAGGCAAATAAATAATCTACTGGGTTGGTGGGTTGTGCAGAGGAGAGCAAAGTGGGCAGTGCTTTGCTGAGGTAAGGGACAGGGAGAGTTCATCCTCTTCCCTCACCACACTGTAGTCCCCCTACTCACGTGGCTGTTAGACCACATGTGGTCAGACAACCCCAGGATTCAACTTTCCCATCTGTTGTGGGAGGAGGAGGAGAAAAGCAAGGCAGACACCCACATCCTTTATCTCCTTCCATTGACAGATCACTAGGTCAAGCCCACTGCTTGCCAGTCAGGGACTGCTATCCCATGCTGCTATTCTGTTGTTTCTGTATGTGGTGCCTAAGCATGTAAATGCCAGACAAATCACTTGCCATAATCCCCAGCTTCTAGCTACGAGATTCCTGGTTAAAATCCTGGAAAGCTGTATATTTGCCTTTATTTTGCTCAAGTCCCTCAGCTGCTCTACAACAATAACTGGGAAGCACTGGGGTTGCCAGGAGTTATATGGAAAGAAATGTGTATGATGTGGCTTTTCCCCTCACAGTGCTGTTATGATGGAAGAAATTGTACTATCACAAATGTTCTGTTACATATGACTCTGAAGTTTACAGAAACTTAAAGATATATAACATGCCTAACAAAGGTAAAACAGGCTCTGCTGCTGCTACTATTTACAACAGGAAATTAGAAGATGCTGCCTAAATTACTTTACACTGTTCTTATTTAGTATACTACAGGATCCTGACTTTGGACAATGCTAGAAAGTCTTTTTGTAGCAATCCTACTTTTAAAAAAACAACCCTGAAAGTTTAATATTTATGTAACTATACTCTATATGTTACTATGCATTTCAACAGTGTGGTAGAGACAATAACCGCCTGTGAAAAACAAGACAAGTTTTGATGTGTTGGTTTTACCTGGTGTGATATAGAATGTTTAGTCATTAGGATGCCAAAGGATGTTGCGTATGTTGTAGATGGAGAATTTAGCCTATCTCAGTGAAGGCAAAATCATGACTGAATAGTTATTTGTATAGTATTAAAATATTTTTGTATACTATTTAGATTAGGACAGTTAAATGCTCTGGAGAGGATGGGGCTTTGTCTATTACATGAAGTGCAGAAGATGGAATTTTTCCCACAGTCTCCAGAGGTTGCTGCTCTCCAGTTGGCTTGGGAATCACCTCTTTTGAGGATTCCCTTAAAACAGACCCATTGAAATCACCATAGAAATTTGCTCCCAGTGTACATGGGCTGCCCAGCCTTTTCCCAGTCTGATACTGCCCAAGCTGAGGCCTTCTTCACGTCACAGGTGAAACTGTGTGAGTGCCTTTTCGCCGGCTCTCTAAGAATAAGACATGAGAAAAGAAAAACAAGGGAAAGAAACTTAACCTAAAAACTGGAGTAAGAAACCTAAAAGGGTTAATATGCAATTAAAGGGCCAAATATTAAAAACAAAGTGTAAAAAAATCATAAATCAAAATACGTATTTATTGTTGAAAGCTAAAACCATTTAAGGGCCCATCAATAGCCTCTATCCTATGTAAAATCATAAAACCTCAATGGGAACCCACTCAACTTGACCTGACGCGTTTTGACCTAAATTGGTCTTCAGAGGTCAGAAAGGTAAGTACGCATATTGGCTCATAATACAGAACAGAATAAAGCAATAGAACAATGCTGGACCACAAGGAAATTTCTGTAATATAAAAGAAAAATTATAAATTTGTAAAAATATTTTTTCATGCTATTTAAGGATAATATTTAGAATTAATTACTTACAGTGAAGTGACAAAGTTTAGAGATATTCTTGAGGCCTCTTGTTGTATAGCCTTATGTCTTAATCAAGAGCATATCTATAGCATTCAGTGTTTTTTTGTATGCCTAACAACGAAATATTAACCAAAATATAAAAGTTAAACCATACTAAAAATAATACCGAATAAAACCATAAATTTCAGATTTAAATCAGTTGTCTCACCACGTGGTCCAGAATTGATCAAGTAAAGTCAGAGCCTATGTGCCAAGAGTTGTGTGTAGTGCACTGAAGCTGGTGCTCAGCTTAAAAATGCTAGGAACCAGATGATGCAATCCTGGCCCAATCAAAGCATGATGTAATTAGAACAAAAGTCATGAGGGAAGGTAAATTGGGAATTACAGGTACATTACAGGTGAAATGGAAAACTTTAAAAAGTTACAAAAATAATTTCTAAATTTTCTTTTATATTTTGGTTAATATTTTGTTCTTAGGCATACAAAAAACACTGAATGCTATAGGTATGCTCTTGATTAAGACATAAGAATTAATTCTACATATTCTTAAATAGCATGAAAAAATATTTGTACAAATTTATAATTTTTCTCTTTTATATTACAGAAATTTCCTTGTGGTCCAGCATTGTTCTATTGTTTTATCCTGTTCTGTATTATGAGTCAGTATGTGTACTTAGCTTTCTGACCACTGAAGAAGACCAATTTAGGTCAAAATGCGTCAGGTCAAGTTGAGTGGGTTCCCATTGAGGTTTTATGATTTTACATAGGATAGAGGCTTATGATAGGCCCTTAAATGGTTTTAGCTTTCAACAATAAATACATGTATGTTGATTTATGATTTTTTTACACGTTGTTTTTAATGTTTGGCCCTTTAATTGCATATTAACCTTTTAAGAATAAGACATCAACAAGGCTTACTCAACGCCGAAGGGGCCTTTTCAACTGGTGGCTGCCTTTTCTGTCTGTTTGTCCTGTTTTGCATGCTACTTTGTTGCTCTCACATCAAAGCCCTGTGAAAAAATGGCCCCTTGTGAGAGAGAGGCTGTGTCTTGAGGCTCCTCTGCTCCATAAGTCATTGCACAGTCTGTCATTTTGGAGCTTCTCACAAGAATCTGTTTTATTTTGTCCTTGATTTATTATTTATGTGTGCAATATATTTATAACTTAATATATAATAAATAAGTATAAAAACTAATATGTTGTATAATTCTTTGTCACAGCTGAAACTTAGGGTGGGTAGGGAGGGGTCTCACCTACCTTTTCTTAATTCATATTTGCTTGCAACAATCTGAAATTGAACTCTTATCTTTCTATCTCTGCAACTTAATGAATTGCCCCTTCCCAGCCAATGCTGGGCTGTGGACGATGTACAGCATAGCTAATAAATACAAACATTTAAAACCAATAAAATCAATTAAAATGCAATTATAAATCCTATCAGTTTTTTCAATTAAGATTTTCAGATGCAGTGTTGAAGGGGGCAAGACCCCTTGTGGAGGGGAGAGGTGCCAGCTCTGCAACTGTCACTGTTCTTAATTAAAAGCCTGGTGGAACATCTCTGGCCTTACAGGCCCTGTGGAACTGTAAGATCTCGCAGGGCCCTGATATTCTCTGGCAGAGAGTTCCACCAGTTGGGGCCAGGACTGAGAAAGTCCTGGCCCTCATCCAATTTATCCAGACCTCTTTATCAGTGCCCCCAACCTTTTTGGCACCAGGAACTGCTTTCATGGAAGACAATTTTTCCATGGACCATGGGCTTCCCAATCCCCAGGTCCCAGCGGGGGGTCCCCTGGTTTTACAGGCTTCCCCCCGGCCCCCGCCCCCAGCCAGCTGGCCGTAGGGGGAAGCCCCGCCCCCATCTATTATTCCCTATGGAGAATAATTTCCATTGGGAATAATAGGGAATTGATCCATGGGTATCGGGGGCTTTGGGGGGGCTGTTTTTTTAAGTAGAGACACCAAATTTTCAGTATAGCATCTAGTGCCGCCCTCTCCCCAAAATACCCCCCAAGTGTCAAAACGATTGGATAAGGGGGTCCAATGTTATGAGCCCCAAAAGAAGGTACCCCTATCCTTCATTATTTCCTATGGAAGGAGGGCATTTTAAAAAGTGTGCTGTCCCTTTAAATGTGATGGCCAGAACTCCCTTGGAGTTCAATTATGCTTTTCACACCCTTGTTCCTGGCTCCACCCCCAATGTCTCCTGGCTCCACCCCCAAAGTTCCCAGATATTTCTTGAACTGGACTTGGCAACCCTAATGGACCAGTAGAGGGTGGTGGTGGTGGGGGTTTTGTTGCCCAAGGCTGTGCCCCCACCCGCACCCCATCCCTGCCCCCCGTGGTCTTGAAATGGGGGGGAGGGACTGGGGCTGTTTCTGCTGCCTCCCTGCTAAGTGGCAGAAGGCCAAACTGCCTTTCTCTCCCATTTAAAGACCCCCACCGATCAACTGATTGCCGGGGGGGCGGGGTGTCTATAAATGAGGGGTAGGCTAAAGTCATAATTGCACTGCCCCTTCTACTGGCCCAGGATCTGGGTGGAAGAAAGAGGTGATGTGACCTCACTCCAACACAGCTTCGGAGTGAGGCCATGCCACCTTTTTCGTCTGCCTTGGTCCCAGGCCAGCAGAAGGGATAGTGGGGCTGCTCTGCCTCACTCTGAGGCTCCCCTTGCAGGGGAGGCAGCCTCGGAGTGAGTCCATGCGGCCTCTTTCATTTGCCCAGATCCCAGATGGGTGGGGTCGGGGCGGCGCCTCTGACCTGCTCCACGGCCCAGTTGCTAGCAGACCACGGACCAGGACCAGTTCGCAGACTGGTGATTGGGGACCCTTGCTCTATATGGCCAGGGATCACCAGTACATTTTGACCAGTAGAGTGTAATGCTCTTTCAGGGACATAGTGGAGGAGGTGGCCCCATGGATACATCAGTCCCAGACTGCTTAAGGCCTTAAAGGTCATAACCAAAACCTTGAACTTGACTCAGTACTCAATGGAAAGCCAGTGTAGCTGACACAGCACAGGTTGAATGTGTGCTGTCTGTGGCGTTCCCATCAGGACCTGTGCCACTGCATTCTGGACCCATTGGCGTTTCCGGGTCAGACCCTGGGGTAGGCCAGCATACAGTGAATTACAGTAGTCTCACCTGGGGGTGACTGTTGCATGGATTACTGTGGCTAGGTCTGAGCATGACAGGCGAGGAGCCAGTTGCAGAGCTTAGCGAAGGTGAAGAAAATGCCACTTCAGCAAATTGTGTAACCTGGGCCACCGTTGAAAAGGAAGTATCCAGTGTTACTCCCAAACTTCTAGCGGTTGGTACTGGTGTTAAAAGCACCTTGTCAAGAGCTGGCAATCTACACTCCAACTCCAGCCCTGCTCCCCCCAGCCACAGAACCTCTGTCTTGATGGATTCAGCTTCAATCTGCTTTTCCACAGTCAGTCCACCATGGCCTCTAATCCCTCGGCCAATGTTAATGGGAAAGTGGCTGACTGGTCACCCAACAGCAAGTACAGTTGGGTGTCATTATGGCTAAATAGTGCTCAAGTCAAGATCGGAAAAAACAGGTTACTCACCTGTAATTGATGATCTTCGAGTGGTCATCTGTGCAGTCACACACATGGGTTTTCCTATCAGGACGAACCCTACCTCGGAGATTTTAAAAAGCTAGCCTAGGCGTTATTTTTGGCGCGCACTCCCTCTCGCTCTGGGGAGCAGGCATCCACTGCGCATGCCTGTAGCGCGAGGGAGGCGCCCAACCCACTCAGTTTCTTTCCCCGCCGCTGACATAATAGGAGCGCGGATATATAAGACAAGTAGCCAGCAGCGGGGACGGCTGGGCGGGCGTGTGTGACTGCACAGATGACCACTCGAAGATCATCAATTACAGGTGAGTAACCTGTTTATCTTCTTCGTGGTCTCTGTGCAGTCCCACACATGGGTGACTGATAAGCTGACCTGCAAGGCGGTGGGTGCTGGCACTAGAGTTGGAGGAAGAAATAGTGCAAAGGTTAGTGCAACATAGTCAGCACATTATAGGCTATAAGGTAAGTAACTACTCACCAAGCCCGGACCAGCTTCTTAGTCAAAGATGGAGCGAAGAACTGCCTGTCCGAAGGATGCATCCCGCCTAGCACGAACGTCCAAAGCGTAGTGCATGGCGAAGGTCGAGGAGGAAGACCAAGCGGCAGCAGCGCAAATGTCCTCCATGGATACACCCCTGGCAAGGGCAGATGACGTTGACAGAGCTCTTGTAGAATGAGCTCTTATGGCAGATGGGACTGGTTGCTTCGCGAGTTTGTAGCACAGCTCTATAGCAGCAACCAACCATTTTGATAGTCTCTGTGTAGATATCTTTTTTCCCTTATGACGGCGGCCGTAGGCCACAAAAAGTCTGGAGTCTGTGCGGAACGATGCAGTTCTATCTATATAAAAGGCGAGTGCTCTTCTCACGTCTAGACAGTGTAGAGCTTCTTGGCCCTTATCCGTAGGCCGTTGGAAAAAAGCAGGTAAGGTAGTGGTTCTATGCAGATGGAATGCGGAGACCACCTTCGGTAAGAAAGCGGGATCTGGCCGTAACACCACCTTATCATGGTGAAACATGGTGTAAGGCGAGTCCGCTCTGAACGCGCAGAGATCACTTGCTCTTTTAGCAGAGGTGAGTGCAACTAAAAGTGCCGTTTTCCATGAGAGGAGGTGAAGTGGTATCGTAGCCATAGGTTCGAAAGGCGGTTTTACTAGTTGGCTAAGCACTAGTGACAAACTCCAGCTAGGATACATTTGCCGCAGTGGTGGATGCAAATGTAAGATTCCCTTTAAGAAGGATTTCGCAGCAGGGTGTGGGAAAACAGTTCGACCCTGTACATGCGGGTGAAAAGCTGAGATTGCTGCCAGGTGCACCTTCAGAGAGGAGTACGTAAGGCCCTTTTCTGACAAATGCAGTGTATACGCTAAGATTTGAGGCATGGAAGCCGAGGAGGGGCTGAAATTATGCTTGGTAGCGTAGATGGAAAACCTTTTCCATTTCATGGAATATGACTTCCTTGTTGACGGTTTCCTTGCATTAAGGAGAACGTGTCTTACTCCTTCAGGAAAGTCTGAGAGCATATCCTCCAGGCCGTTAGGCGAAGCCTGTTCGGGTCGTGGTGCAGAACCCTGCCGTTCTGCTGGGACAGGAGGTTGTGTGCCAGAGGGAAGTGATGGTAAGTGTTTTCTGACAGGAGGAGAAGGGTTGTGAACCATGGCTGGCGTGGCCACCATGGCGTCACTAGAATGCAATCTGTGTTGTCCAGTTGAATTTTCTGTATGCACCGTGTTATTAGCGGAAAGGGAGGGAAGAGGAAGTGTAGTGGACCGGTCCACGTTTGTATGAAGGCATCCCCTGCAGACTGTTGTGAGGGCGGACCTCTCATAAAAAAGATCGCACACTGTGCATTGTCTGGTGCAGCAAACGCATCTATTGACGGAGTTCCGAATTTCCGGAATACTGGCAGAAGGTATGACCGGTGGAGTGACCACTCGTGGTCGTTGATGGAATATCTGCTCAGTCTGTCCGCTTGAATATTCTGTACGCCAGGAAGATGTACCGCAGTGAGGTGGATCTGATGGGCAATACTCCAATGCCACAGGTGCATTGCTCTTTTGCAAAGGCGGGTGGATGCTGTCCCTCCTTGCCTGTTTATATAAAAAACCGTCGCCACATTGTCTGAGGCGATTTGTACGTGTAGGCCTTGAAGAGATGGAAGAAACGATTTTAACGCTCTGTGAACAGCTAGAAGCTCTAAGCAATTGATGTGGAGCGACTGTTCGTACGGTGTCCATTGCCCCTGGACCGTGAGTACGTCGAGATGAGCTCCCCAGCCCCATCTCGAGGCGTCTGTTGTAACCACTGCTGAGGGGCTTGGCCGTAAAAAGGGCATTCCCGCAAGCAGGTGAGCTCGAACTGTCCACCATTCGAGCGAAGGGAGGATGTGGTTTGGAACAGTGAGGACCGTTCCTTGAGATTGGTGTTGGGGTCGAAACGCGCGGACGAACCAGATTTGTAGGGTTCGCATGCGTAGTCTTGCGTGTGTCAGAACTGCCGTCGTGGCTGCCATAAGTCCTAACATGCGCTGAATGTTGAAGGCCGGTTGTTTGGGTTGTCGCATTATTTGTGTGGCCAGCGTCTGAATGGAGGATATCCTGTCCACAGGAAGATACGCCTTGTGGTCCGTGGTGCACAAACGAGCCCCAATAAACTGAATGTCTTGAGTTGGGGTAAGGTGTGACTTTTGATGATTGACCTGGAGGCCCAGGTTTGCTAGGAGCGCAAGTGTGATGGAAATGTCCTTCATCAACTGCGTCCTTGAGGCTCCCACAAGGAGCCAATCGTCTATGTATGGGTAGGTTGCAACGCCGCGTTGTCTGAGGTATGCTGCAATAACCGCCATACATTTCGTGAATGTCCGTGGTGCCGTGGAAAGTCCGAAGGGCAGAGCTCGGAACTGGTAGTGGTTGTTGCCAACGGCGAAGCGCAGAAACTTTCTGTGGCATTGGTGTATTGTCAGGTGGAAGTATGCGTCCTGTAAATCTACCAGTGCCATCCAGGAGTTTCTGGGGATTAAGGGCAGAATCGATTGTAAAGTGATCATTCTGAATTTTCTGTGGCGGATGAATTTGTTTAGGGCTCTTAGATCCAGAATCGGGCGCTGTCCCCCATCCCTTTTCGGGACTAGAAAGTACCTGGAATAAAAACCTGTCCGATGATACTGGACTGGGACAGGCTCTATAGCCGCTTTGGCTATTAAGGTGTCTATTTCTTCCTGAAGGGAAGGTGATGGGGGAGTGGAAACAAAATGATGTCTTTTTGGTGGTGCTTGAAACTCTATGGAGTAGCCCCTCAAAATAATGTTCAGAACCCATTTGTCCGTGGTTATTTGCTGCCAATTGTCGAGAAATGGAAGAAGTCTGGAGACGTGCTGAATTGGTAGAGGTAGAAAGTCAAAGAGACTGCTTTGATGAAGATGCAGCCTTTTTAGGTGGTTGTGGTCTCTGCTGTCTCTGGTTAAAGGATTGCTTTGGAGGAGGAGCCTTACGTTTCCAGTATTCAGATTGTCGAGGGGATCTGGAACGTTTGAAGGGCGTTGGTTTCCATGATCTGGGCTTATAGCTCTGTTGTTGTTGTTGCTGTTGGGCTACCCCCAATCTTTTCGCTCGTTTGCGGCTGTCGTCCACGGTGGAGAGTATATCGTCCGTTGTGGCATTAAAGAGACCTTGTCCATCGAAGGGAAGGTCTTCTATTTTGAATTTTAGATCGGGCTGCAACGAAGAGGATCGAAGCCAAGCGTGTCGTCTTAGGGCAATTGAGGCGGCCATCGCCTTGGAAGTGCACCCCACAGAGTGACGGATGGTGTTTATCTGTTGCTTTGAAATCCTGTTGAGCTCCTGAAGCAGCTTGCAGGCTTGTTTCTGGGAGGGCTCAGGCAGGGCAGAGACGAGCGTATTCAGTTGGGAGGAGATATTGTGGGAATACGCGGCGAAGTATGCTAGGTAATTGTTGATTTTGGCAGTTGCCGTCGAGATTGAATACATTTTCCTTCCAAGAGTATCTAACTTCCTGCCTTCCTTCTCAGGGGGTACCGGGTGGCGGGTCTGTTTAGTTTTAGAAGATGAATGCACTATCAGAGAATTCGGTGCTGGATGGCTAAATAAAAATTTCGAATCCGGTGCTTGGATCCTATAAAGGGATTCAATGCGTTTTGAAGTTGGGGGAATGGAGGCTGGGTTGTCCCAAGCTTCTTTGATGGCTTCTAGGTGTACCGGCAGCATCGGCAGAAAGGAACCAGCAGGTAAATCTGAGTGCACCAAGTCGTGTACCACGTCTGTCACCTTGGGTGCATCCGAAGTAAGAGTTACGTTAAGTGCAGAGGCCATATTGGCAATCAAGTCCAGGTATGTCTTTGCCCCTTCGGACGGTGACAAATCCGCGGGCTTGGCGATATCCGAGGCGGGGGACCCAGGGGACATGGACTGTATCGAGTCCGATGATTGAGCGTCGGATTCAGCATCAGAGTCAGGTTCGGGTTCAGGTGGGTCCGGTCTGGTTGGAGTCGTGCTTTTGGGTTCCACTGGAATCGCACCTCTAGGTTTAGAAGTCGAAGTGGAAGGAGTCGGAGACGGCTGTTTCGGTAGTTGCTTGCTCCGTTGGACAGGAGTCGCTTCCTTGGATGGGTTCCTGTGATAATCGGTTCGGTACCGAGAATGGTGGTATCCGCAACATGCATGGGATTCGATGGAAGGAGACCTTGAAGCATAATGGCGTCGCCTCGGGGACATGGATGGGGACCGAGATCTCGGGTTGTAGCGATGGCGGTCCCTCCCTCTACTAGGGGATCTCTCCGGGAAACGCGTATGATGGTACCGATATCTCTCTATGCTGGGGGACCTGGCTGGGAACCGATGCGCATCGAAGTACCTGTAAGCGTCATGTTTGTACTGGATGGGATTCGACATATCGCGGAACGATCTAGGATCGATGTGGTGTCGAGTCCACTGTTGCGGGTCTCGAATCGGCTCCAGAGCAGGGTCTAGCATGGATCCTTGCGGGGAAGGGGATCGGGACGGAATAGGAATAACTTCTTCCGTCTGTTGGTGCGGCGACTCCGTAGCCGGGGTGGTCACTTCCTGGGTGTCGGATCCGGGAGTGGAGGGCTCGCATTGCGATTCGGGCTCGTTCTGTTGTTCGGAAGATTTTCTCGAGTCCCTCGGAATCTTCGGGTCCTTCGGGTCTGTCGGTTTCCGCGGAGCCTTCGGATCGGACGGTTTTCTCGAATCCTTCTGGCCCTTCGGGTCGGAATGCTTATGTTTCTTAGTGTGCTTCCCGCCCTTTGGTTTAGTCGCCGCGGCCGTTTGTTCTGACGTTCTCGCGCCGTCGCCGGCTTTCGCGGCATCGCCGGACTTATGCTTGCTGGGAACAATGGCCACTGAAGCTGCCGACCGTGCGCCGTCCCCTTGGGGAGTCAGTAGGGGGGGCGACTTACTTGCTGACGAAGATTGCGACATATCAGGCTGGAGCACAGACTCCATTAAGTGGCTTCTGAGTCTAGCGGCTCTGTTTTTGCGCGCCTGTTTGCAGAATTGAAGGCAATGCGCACAGGCGTCCACTTTATGGGATTCTCCCAAACAGAACAAGCAAAGCGAATGCCCGTCCGATGTAGGGATTTTCGCCCTACAGCGCGAGCACCTTTTGAAGGTTATTTTACTGTCCCTTCCTTCCATACGCCCGGGGGGGTGGGTGGGGGTGGGGGAAGGGAGGTCTGAGGAAAAGCGGGGAAGATATTTATCTAATTTTTTTTTTTTTTTTTTTTTTGAAGATAAGAATATGAAGAAATAGCGAAGGATGAAATAAGAGGAAACTTGAAGAAACGGAGGCTAGATATCTGAGGTAAGTGAGGAGCGCAACGAGGTAGGACTATCCCGGGCGGCGGTTGGAAAGAAACTGAGTGGGTTGGGCGCCTCCCTCGCGCTACAGGCATGCGCAGTGGATGCCTGCTCCCCAGAGCGAGAGGGAGTGCGCGCCAAAAATAACGCCTAGGCTAGCTTTTTAAAATCTCCGAGGTAGGGTTCGTCCTGATAGGAAAACCCATGTGTGGGACTGCACAGAGACCACGAAGAAGATCCAGTTTTTAATTAGTGTCGTAACCACATGCACAATATAGTGTAGGATCATCCTTAGTAGGCCACCCGTTGCCCTGCCCAAGTGAGGTGCAGGACAGTCCTGCAAAGATACAAATGAGTGGAAAACTTCCCCAATCTTTCTGCCTCTTGGGTTCATTACAGGCTCTAGCAGTGTGCTGCATCTGGAGTGCATCTTAGATCATGCAGGGATGATGAAGACAGAAAGAGGGCCATGATCCATGTTGCCTCCATAATCTAGATACAGATTTTGCATTTAAAAGCTTTCTTCACTAGCCTGTTCTCAGCTGTCCATTCCCCAGTTTGGTGCAGTGCAGGGGTGTTAACCCTATGACCCATAGGCCAGAAGTGGCTTGCTCAAGGCTTTAATCTGGCCCACAGCTCTCTCTCCTTCCCCTCCTTCCCTGCCTGTCTTTACCCTTTGGAGCTCAAGCTGGAGCTGCTGCTGACCACAGGAAGTAGAAGGCAGGACTGCTGAACTTCCCAGATGCTCTGGGTTCCTGTGAAAAACAACAAAAAAATGCAAGGAAAACGTGGAATAATTCCCCATTCCCAGACTAGTCTATCTGGCCCTAGAGACCTCAATGCAAAATCCATTCTGCATTTTTTTTCTTTGCAACTTTTTTTGTTCTGCTATGTATTTCAATGAAGCCCATGCAAGCCAATTTGCATTCTTGGCTTCCATTATTTCGAAAGACCTTCAAGCCTCTCCCATCTCAAACTATCCTGTTAAAACAAACAAAACAAGACCCTGTCTGAAGAGCCACTACCACTGTGAGTAGATGGGGTAGAAGCAAGAAATGCCCAGCCATTTCATATTTTCCTAAGTTCAGAGCATTTTTTAGTTTATATTTTTAAGTTTCGGTTGTGATTTTTGTGCTTTTTCTTGAAGTTCTATTCTTTAAAATTGCATTGCCAAATTCCACTATAACTCCACTTTTCAATTTTAGGGCAGTAGAATTGCCAGGTCCCCTCTGGCCACCAACAGGGGATGGAGGTGGGGTAGGGTTGCCAAATGCAGGTTGGGAAACTCCTGGGGGTTTGGAGATGAAGCTTGGAGAGGACACAGACTTCAATGGGTACAATGCCATATCTGAAATGATGCAGGAATGGGGACAGGCATTATTTGTCCTGTTGGGCAGCTGCATGGGCAAGCACTTAAACATGTGGTCCCTATTAACAAAAACAAGTTAATGAAAAAAAAGCCCTGGAGGGAACTATTACCTCTTATGTTCTGAAAGTACTATGGTTCTATTAATGCAGCCAGAAATTTTATCAGCTTCCACCCCAGCTGCATCATTTATTTATTTAATCAGATTTATATCCCACCCTCCCCTGACGGGCTCAGGGCGGCTAACAACAAATAAAAGCAACATAAAATATTAAAAAACAAAGTATACAATAAAATCATTTCCACACATTTGTAGTCATTAAAGTCCAAGATGCACGTTGATGTTCTAGTTATTCTGATGTTCTATTTCAATTACCGTATGTTAGTTCTGTTACTGGTAGGTGGTCACTGGATCAAGGCTCTGGAATTAGATTTGAAGAAGACTGTAGATTCATGCCCCGCCCTTCTCTCTGAATCAGAGTGGCTTACAGTCTGCTTTATCTTCTTCCCCGCAACAGACAATCATGCTACCAATTCATAATTGAAGTTGTCATGGACTGCAGTCCTGAGCAACCCTTTCAATTTATTTTCCAGTATATACAGTTATTTTGCCTAGATTTAAAAATCTAGGATTACTGACGTTTGTTTTGATTGCATTCACACAGTGAGAAGTTTGCATTCTCTAGTCCAGGAGTGGCCAATGGTAGCTCTCCAGATGTTTTTTGCCTACAACTCCCATCAGCCCCAGCCATCAGCCATGCTGGCTGCGGCTGATGGGCGTTGTCGGCAAAAAAACATCTGGAGAGCTACCGTTGGCCATCCCTACTCTAGTCTATAAATTACCCCTCAGAGACATTTGTGTATCTAAGCCTTTTTTAAAGTTATCTCTTCGCACTACCCAGGGTAACTGAATCACAAGAACCTGGAAGACTTGTGGTTCACAAGGCTAAATCACCCTAGAACCCAAGGAAAGACTCTTCTGAGCTGTTAAAAGTCCTCATCCAAACCCTGGCTAAGAATGTTTGTTAGGGGAGGGTAGCTGCAAAACAAAGTTACAAAAATAGTAGAGTAAGACTGCTCTCACCCTAGTCTTGGTAGCTCCTGCAGTCCTTTAAATATCCCAACAGTTCAGGAGCAAAAGGACAAGTCTCCCTGCCTTTTGGAGAATTAACAGGAATGTGAACCCTGCTGGATTGGCCTGCAGACTGAGTTTCCAAGCACAAATGGGTTACCGGTAGCTGGTCACTGGATCAAGGCTCTGGAATTAGATTTGCAGGCCACCCTTCTCTCTGAATCACAATCTCAGAGTGGCTTACAGTCTGCTTTATCTTCTTCCCCCACAACAGACACTCTGTGAGGTGGGTGGGGCTGAGAGAGCTCTCACAGAAGCTGCCCTTTCAAGGACAACTGCGAGAGCTACGGCTGACCCAAGACCATTCCAATAGCTGCAAGTGTAGGAGTGAGGAATCAAACCTGGTTCTCCCATATAAGAGTACGCACACTTAACAACTAGTACACCAAACTGGGTCAGTAAAGGCAAAAATGACAACGAAATCAAAATATAATTATTTTTATTATGAAGCAAAAACAGGTTTCAAAATAGCCTTCAACTAACGACAAGCCAGGAAGTGCCGTTGAAAATGCTTTTAGTTACTGAATTCTATTGAAGATCTAATGTTTATAGCACCATATTGTTAATGTTAATTTTAATATAATCTGTAATTTGTTTTTAACTATGATTTTATAAGTATAATTCGATGTATAATGTATTTTATGTTGTGAGCCGCCCTGAGCCTGCCTCAGCGGGGAGGGCGGGATAGAAATAAAAAGTTATTATTATTATTAGTTAAAAGACAAGATTCTGAGGGAAAATAAAAACTATCTAAGGCACTAGCTAATACCAGCCTGGTGCATCCAGTAGGCAGCCTCAGGAGGCTTCCTGGAGCATCGTCTGGGGGACGGCACCAGTTTCAGTACTCCCCCCTCCTGCCCCTGGTGAGGGAAATATACAAGCTCAGCCAGCTGTGGTATGGTTCTGTGCTGCTGCCAGCTGAGCTTGCCCTCACCAGGGCAAGGGGGGGGGGAGAGGAAGGGTGCAGGTGCGGCGTAGGATGTACCCATGCCTGGGGCGCTGGCCTTGTACTGGCACTCTAGTGCCAGTGCTGGGTAATAGAGTAAGACAAAGTTCCAAGTTACCAGATGTTAATCATTTTCAGGCTGAAAATTTCAGGAGCAAAGCAGTGATCTTTCTCTAGAGATACCCAGGACCAGCAAGCTGTATGGCCCACATGAGTAATCAAGATGGCTGTCAGGAGCATAGTAACTGCATGGTGGAGCAGTCACCATCAAGTAAGTATGACTAAGAAGCAACTAATTGGCAAATGCTAACCATCTTTATTATGGTGAGTGTCTCAAATTGGCCTCAGGCCTCTTGAGCCAATCAGAACCCTGAGAGGTGATGTACTATGGTTGCCAGCCTCCAGGTCTGGAGATCTTTTGTTTTTACAGCTAATATCCAGCTGGCACAGATCAGTTCCCCTGGAGAAAGAAAACAAGAGAGACCCAGAGAACAACAATGACATACAAAAATAGGCCCTGGTAGAATAACAAGCAATTTTTACAATGCATTTAAATAAAGTCAATTCATACATACAAATAGAATCCTCCAGTTTTGCACAATGATAATCAAGACACAATAGTTTCCTGTATATTGACAAATTAATAAACTCATCCGGTCCAATAAAGTGCTTGTTTGGTGTCATCTCTCATTTGAAATGTGGAGATAATTATGCTCGGTATGAATGTGAATATACTGGAGTGATGTGGAAACTTTGAGATTGTGGACAATTTACCAATCCCTCCATGAGGAAGGCTGACTGAAACGTTCTGAACAGCTAGTGAGCGACGTTGGAGGTGGTTTTGGGGTGTCCGGTATAAGATTTCCTCATTCTTTGAGCCCCAGTCTTCTTCCTCTTTCCTTGCATCTCATAACATATGTATTTGCACCACAGGGAAGCTCTGCAAATATCCCATCATACCTGAGAAGGACAAGACTGTAAGATATAGTTGCACAAGCTGTAGGTTAAAGGTTACAGTTGGATGAGGTCCGCAATAGGGATGAGCACAAACCAGAAAAATGGAGGTTCGTCCCAGCTCGTGGTTCCAGGAGTCACATGAACCATGAACCTTCACAAACCCTCCCATTTACCAAACCAGCTTGTTTTGTGAGGTTTGCAATATGAACAACAATGACATACAAAAATAGGCCCTGAGTTCAGTTGCAGTTGCAACTCAGTGAGTGAATTAAGGCATTTAAAGAGACCATTGCATTTAAAAAGACCTTCTCCACGCTATGCTGTGGTGGTACAACTGCGCAAGTGGACTCAGAAGGCATTTAATTTTAAATTGCTGTCTGTCAGGGTTGAGAACCTTGCCAAGTATTTGATTGTTATTCTGCTATCCATCTATCCTCTGTGGAAATGGAGCATATATGGAATGCCATCAATATTACTATTCTTTTGATATTACATGACCAGCACATTCTTAGTACCTGAACGAGTGTGTTCCATAGGGATAAGAAGCTCATGCGATGTACAGAAAGTCCTGGGTCACCTCTCAACTGGTTTAATGCAGATCCACGGTTCTTCTCTCAAGCAGCTGGAACTGGCAATACCTTGTTGGTTCATATACGCGCAGCTTCCTCCTCCAAGAACAGCAAACCTGAAGTATAAGAAAATGGAGTTGTTCAGAAAATGATTAACAGAATCACAAAAGTAGCAGTCTCTAAAACTTAGTGGTAAACTCCTTGGGGCTGCTGAAGGGGCAGCAAAGGGCTTCTTGTCTTTCAGGCTTCTTCTAGGTATGGGTTTTTTTGTCTTTCCTTCTGGCATACCTCTAATGGTCTTTCACTTTTAGAAAGCCGCTCTCATCTTTTGTTATTCCTCCCAATATCTCTCAACATTTAAAAAAAATTAAATAAAACAGATTCCTGAAGAATAGCCTGTATTATTTTGTTTTGTTATTTGTATTTTTAAGGTGGTTCCCATATGAAGCCTCAGTGCTTGGATCCACTATGCATGAAGAGTGTTTTGGCCAGCAATGAAATGGAAGGCTTTGCACATGCTTTAAGTAAAAGGAACTGGCTCACTCCCTCATTATATACAGCTCAACAAGTGGAAGATAATAACAATACTGATGAAGTGGCAACATGAAACGCGTCTATTATAACTGGTTATTTTTGCATACTGTACCACTAAATTGCTATGAGCTCTTTTGTAAATAGTTTGTTTCTTATGGTTGTTACTGTGAACTTGTGTGTCAAAGATATTTGTAATTTTAAAAGAATAAATTCATTATATAAATTAGTATAAAAAGTATGGTAGTCTGTTTACATCACAGGCATCTTGTTTTTTGTAATGTATCTTCACTGTGATCCCTTTACTGCTCTGCTGTACCTAAGCATCTTGTAAAATTAGTAAGTTTTTTGGAGCATCATCTTTTGTAGGTTTAATCAGCAGTGTAAAGTGAATGCTAAAAATGAAGATTAAAGACACATTCCAAACCTGAAGCCCCAAGAAAGGCCAATTTTTAAAAAAGTTTAAATGTGTGGTCCCCTAAGGTGGCATGTTAAAAAACATTTATTTAATTTAATCTAAAGATTATAATGCAATATTATGAAACTTACACAAGAAAATATGAAATTACAAGTTTATACAATACAAAAGTTAAACAAAAGATTTACCAAGATACTGGTTAATAAATAAGATCAATATTATCCAAAAAAGAATATTCTGCTTTAGTTGCTAAAAATTCAAGGAAAGGAAACCAGAAAGCCACAAAGTGGGAGTAATAGTCATCAAAATTCTGATATAACATAGAAGTAGATAATTTATCTAAAATACAGACTTCTTGAACTTCTAGTATCCAATTTGAAATAGTTGGCAGACAATTTCTATGCATTAGCAATGACTAAATGTGTAGCTGTGCATAAGTATTCTAATAGTCGTATATTTGTTAAATTAATAGATGAAGATGACCACATATATAAAATTAAGTATTCAAATTGCAAAGGAATATTAGCATGAAAAATCTAGTTAAGGAACTGCTAAATAGATGTCCTGAACTGAAAAACTGAGGACAGTGCCAACTATGTATATAATTGCCCAGGATACTCCCTAAGTTAGCATATGATGGAAGACAATGAAAGTTTTTCCTTAACTGATAGACTATGTATTTTTTTCAAACTAAAGGGAGTTTCTGATATCATTAAAGATATCTCTAAAGATATTCAGATATCTGAATAGCTGAATGAGGTCAGTTGACAATATAATGAAGTGACTTAATCAAATTAATTTGATTCCCTAACTTATTTTCTTATTTTGATAATTGCTGTCAAGAGCCATCAGTACATATCTATCTAATATTAGACAGCAATCTTTCTCATCTGTCTTACTATTTTCCTTTAAGTTCAAACTTTAAAAGCACTAAGAATGTAGAATTATCAGAAACATTCTAAATAGTATTAATTATTCCATTACTAGATAATTTATCCTAATTTTTAGCTTGGACTGCTTGAAAGAAACAAGAGATGTGACCCACCACTCATTGAAAATAGTACCATTGATCCACTTCCAGGGCTGACTTCCATTTCTTTGGAGACCAATCCAGTGGTCAGCAGGACCTTTGTAACGCAACATAAAGTCCTTCATAAAAGAAAAGGTTAAGTACATGTTATCAAATCCAGCTTGAATGGGTTCCGTTTTGGTGCCAAGTTATTGCATGGAAACTAGAGAAAACATATCAAAATAAACTAAAAAAATGGATGGAATCCTAATTTTGGAATATTAGGATTGACAGGTACAATGTATTTAAAAGGGGCAGACAAATAAGGAATGGTGGAGGTGTAGCATTATATATGAAGGAGATATATACTTGTGAGGAAATTCTGAGTATGGCAGCTCAGTTGAGAGTCTCTGGATAAAAATAAATGGAGAAAGAAATAATAGTGATATTATGGTGGGGGTCTGCTATAGATCACCAAGCCAGGCAGAGGACTTGGATGAGATTCTCGTACAAGAGATTGCATAGTTCTCAAAGAGAAGGGATACAGTGATCATGGGAGATTTCAATTACCCAGACATCTGTTGGAAGTCCAGCTCTGCTAAAAACAAAAGGCCAAATAAATTCCTGACTTGTCTTGCTGACAACTTCCTTTTCCAGAAAGTGGAGAAGGAAACAAGGGGATCTGCTATGTTGGACTTGATTCTCACCAACAAGGAAGAACTGGTTGATGAGGTAGAAATAATAGGCACCCAGGACAGTAGTGACCATGTGATTTAGGAATTTACAGTCTTAGGGAAGGGAAAAGCTGTGCATATTCAGACATATGGGTGAGTCTAGCTCACTATCTAGTGGTGCCAGTGGCACGGAAGTACCCCACAAAATGGAGGGGGAGGGCTCCCTGTGGCAACCCTAGCTGGAAGAAGGGTCTTAAGTCCTCCTACCTGTGCTGTTTTCCCAACCTGAAATGGCCCCAGAAAGCCACTATTCACCTATTGTTATATGTTCCCATAAGAACATGCACATTTCCCAAACAGGACAAAGCTGTTTCAGGTCGGGAAAGCAGGGGTGGTGGTGGAGGAGGCTAAGACCCTTCTCCCAGGACACCATGATCCTGATCCAAGTGAGGCTCCCATGTGCCTGGGAATTAAATTTCAGGCATGGCACTCCCAGAACCCATTTGTTGACAGTCCATGTTGAGGATAGGAGGACTCTGCAATGTGTAGATTCAGCCCATGCACAGTCATCTAGTTTAGAGTTATAATTTATGCTGTTGGGAGCTGAAGAAATACAATCTACAGCTTTAGGGTTTGTAGAATCTTTCGGGCTCAAGGCTGTGTTCTACTGGAGAAAGTTTTTCTTCCAGACGTTTCGATCTCAGCTGCGGAGAACATCCTCAGTGGTGTTGCAGCCGGAGCAGGCGCTTTGACCTTCTTGGCTGCTGTGCATTGAGTAAGCTACAGCTCTTGGGTCCTTCTATGCAAAAGTTCTAGACCGCAAACTAGGATACAACATGAAGCCATTAAAAAAAAAAAGACTCACCATCTCTTCTTGGGAATCAACCACAGCCAAAGTAGCATTGAGAGAAGAACAGTACTTCTTGCTAGACGTCCAGCTTCCTTCAGCCTTTGCAAAATAGTAGCATTTCTCTTGGTATCCAACCCAGCCATTTGGACAGGAGACCACTGGGCAAGTAGAAAGAACTGGAGATGGTCTCTTTGCTATCAATGGAGATAAAAAGCATTTCAGAAGATGAGTTGCTGTAATGGTCAGATAGAATGAGCTGTGATCAGATTACAGCTAAAGAAATGTGAAAAAACTGTTGACTGCTAAACAAAAATGAGCTAATTTTAAGAGCTACTATCTCTGGTATTCAAGAGTGCTTCAGTCTCTGGATTCACATACTTTCACACATGCTAAAGAATGCACTTTCAGTTCTCTTACAATGCACTTTGCAACTGGGTTTTACTGTGTGAATGAAAAAACCCACTAGCAAATGATCACTACAGTGCGCTGAAAACAGGTCATTTTGTAGAAAAAGAGGTGCTGGAGCTCATTAGCACAACTTATTTGCATAACTCATTTATATATGCCACACACCCCTGACATCACTGGAAGGTGTACTAATTTATATCAGATCAGCATCTACCTTAAAATGCTTCTTGAATTATAATTGTCATAATAAAACCTTACTACCATCACACTTTTAAAATTACTTTCTCCTATGTGGCCACAGTGGCATGATGAAAATTTCCATCTGTCTGCTTTATATGTTTTGGTTATTTTCCCATTTTTTGTGGGAAGAAAAATTAGAAAGTTTATCACATTTTGAAGTTTAGAAAAATTCTCACAGGGGGTTTGAACAATGGAGCCCAGAAGCATGTTGGGGTTTTTTGGGAGGGGGGGGGGTAAGAAAGAAAGCACAATAAAATTTAGAGGTTCCAGAGCTCTGCTCCTGTGAGCTCCTGCCCAAGATGAGACCTGGTTGAAAGTATATTATTCTGCATTTGTAAAAGTACCCCATGTCTTTATGCTGAATCAGCAAACAGTTCTACACTGTGAAGAGAAGGAAGTATTAACAGGAAGAAAACTGCAGATTTATACCCCACCTTTCTCTGTGAATCAGTCTCAGGGCAGCTTACAGTCTTCTCTATCTTCTTCCCTCACAATGGACACCCTGTATGGTGGGTGGGGCTGAAAGAGCTCTCACAGAAGCTGCCCTTTCAAGGACAACTTCTGCAAGAGCTAAAGCTGACGCAAGGCCATTCCAGCAGCTGCAAGTGGAGGAGTGAGGAATCAAACCCAGTTCTCCCAGATAAATGTCCGCACACTTAGCCACTACACCAAACTGGCTCTCTGGGGCAGTGATGCTCTGGGAACTGTAAGTAATGCCCATTGCCATCTGTTTAATCTATTTACTTTATTTATACCTGACCTTTGTCTCTGCTGGGGGAAAGCAGCTTACATTCTCCTCTCCATTTTATCCCCACAGCAACCCTGTGAGGTAGTTTAGGCTAAGTGCTTATGATGACTGGCTCAAGGCCACCCAGAAAGCTTCCATGACTCAGTAGGGATCTAAACCTGGGTCTCCCAGATCCTAGTCCAAGGCAAGGGATACAATGGAGCATTTGGAGAGATCCATCATATGTATTTTAATGGGTACTACTCTGCACACAAAGATGTTTGCTGTAAAGACCTTGCAATGTTCTAATGGGTTTCTGAAACTTCATCTTAATTTGCTCTTGGGGATGCAGTTGAAGGGAGGCAGCCCAGATGAAACTTAAAATGAAACCCTGATCTTACTGGAATCTTCTGGTGGTAACAGTGTTGGTGATAATGCTTGTAAGCACATTTATTTGTGTGCAAGATCATTAAGACCAGGCTGGCAGAGCTTCTCCTTACTAGCACTCACATATTTCTACTGATTGCTGGAATGCTTTCTCTGAAATAGGTATCATATGTTAACCTAAACTAGTCAACCTGCTACAATGTACATGTAGATAATAGACTCCTGCTCCAAATTAATATATGTCTTGAATCAGTTGCCCCTTAAATTCATAACTCATCAACTTGTAGGCAGGTTCATGACCTTACAGAACAGAAGAGTTGTAGTAGGATAGGGAGTCCAAAATAGAAGAGCAATCATTTAATACATTGCCACCTAGACAGAAGACGTGGTGAAGGGACAATAGAGGTCAAAAGGCTGCTTTGATTAGGTTGTGGGTAGCTATCTCTATGTCAGGGGTGTCAACAGGGCCAAAGCTACATATTTTTTTTTGAGCGCTGCCAAAACTAAAAAATGGTGCCCCTACTCAAAAATGCTGTAGGGAGGCAGTGCCTGTGCTAGAGTGCTGCCTCTCCCCCATTTAAAGACCTCGCCGGCCACTTAGCTGGAGGGGTTGTTAAAGGGGGGGGGGGAGCCGCAAGGCTGCTCCTGCAACCTCCCCACAAGGCAGAGGAGGGGCTGAAGTAGCAATTGCCTCTCCCACCCCATTTAAAGACCCCATCTTTAATGGGGCGGGAGCAGCAGAAGCAGCAATTGCCTCTCCCCATCATTTAAAGACCTCTCTGGCCAGCTGGGATCTTTAAATGGGTGGGGCCCTGTGGGGAAGGAGAAAGCGGCGGGGGTGGCCCTGCTACTGGCTTGCTCCCTCACCTGCTGAGCGGGACACCCAATTTGGTGCCTCCTGCAGCACCCAGGGCAAGTGCCCTCTCTGCCCCCGCAGATCTGGTCCTGGGTGTCAAACATGCAGTCCGGGGGCCAAATTAGGCCCCCAAGAAACTGGCTGTCATGTGCTTCCTTCTTCCTCTCTTGCTTCCTTTTGCATCACAGCTTGCTCAATCACAGAGGAGCTTCAGAACAAAGCCTCTATTTTCTCCATTGGCTGAGGCGCCTCGCTTGGGCAGGATGGGGCGGGGGGAAAGGGAGAGTTTGCTTTGCCAGGCTCTCTCATTGCACAGCGGAGCTATGGAACCAAGCCTCTCTTCTTCTATTGACTGAGGCTTCTCCCTTTCCTGGTCCCCTGGGGAAGGAAGGAGAGAGCCAGAGCTTTCTTTGCTCAGCTCCCCGCATTGCACGGGAGAGATACAAAGAAAGCACCTTTAAGACCAATGAATGCTACTGTTTTAAGCATGTTTTAAGTTTTTTCAAATCTTTAATTGTGTTTGTCTGTATCCTTTACAAAGTTTGTCTCTACTACGTGTCATTACATTTTATGACACACCTGACAAGGTCACATTTATGTTGGATCTGGTCCTCACAACAAATGAGTTTGACATCCCTGCTTTAAGTTGTATTTATTGTTCTCAAACTTATTCAGCACACCTATGAAGGCAACAATGATTTCTGGGAACAAGAATGTGATGTTTCCAAGAGCATGCTAGTCTGTCATCAAACTAGCTTATAATTGAAAAAAGACTCAACATAATAGATGAATGCAGCTCTCTACTCACCTGCCAATACAAAGATGATCAGAACGAGATTCAATATTATGCTCACTATTAGGATTGCTGTGAGAAAAAAACTCATGGGTGGGCCAATATGTTTCAAATCTACGGAGGGAAAAAATAGATATCAGAACTTTCTGGGTTTCAAGTGTTGTTCCAGGGAGTTGCTAGTAGAAGGCCTGCAGTTATATCTAACATGTTCTATCAACTCTGTGTGGGAAATTAGAATAAACATCAGTGAATGAAGCTTCTGAAAGGGCAATATAGGTACTCTAATTACAGCTACCATTTTTTTTTTACTGGTTAGTGTGCTCAACACCCTCTCTTCTCTCACATTCTGTTCCTAGCCCAGGCCGGCCAAATGGTTCTGTGACGCTTACAAGCACGCACACTATTACTAACATCTAGTGTGTACAGCCATATAAAGCCTCAACTGCATTTAAAAAAAATATTTTAAAAACTGCATTCAGAAATATAGATGAGCCAAGAGGTTAAAAAAAGGAGAAAGCTATTAACCACCATGAAAAGGAAAGCTATTAACCTCCATGACGCTCTGAGCCTGCTTCGGCGGGGAGGGCGGGATTTAAATTAAAAATTATTATTATTATTAAAAGAAAGGCATCCCAGATGGTTATAGGGCTGCCAACTCCAGCTTGGAAAATTCCTGGAGATCTAGAGGTGATGCCAGGAGAGGACAGAGAGCTCAGTGGGGATATAATACCATAGATTCCCCCTTCTGAAGCTTCCATTCCTTGCAGGGGAACTGATATTTGTAGGCGGGAGATCAGTTGTAATTAGGGCTGTGAGGAGATCCCTAACAACAGCCCCTGACTCCTGCCAACACTTGATAGGGCAGCAGTGAATAAATGGTGAAAAAAATCACTTTGGATTCACACTCTAGGGACTTTAACACCTCATGGTTTGAATGAGGAAATTGATTAGTTTTGTGTATAATGGAGAGAAAATTTTGAAATTATTTTTGTAACTTTTTAAAGTTTTCCATTTTACCTGTAATGTACCTGTAATTTCCAATTTATCTTCCCTCATGACCTTTGTTCTAATTACATCATGTGCTTTGATTGGGCCAGGATTGCATCATCTGGTTCCTAGCATTTTTAAGCTGAGCACCAGGTTCAGTGCACTAAACATAACTCTTGGCACATAGGCTCTGACTTTACTTGATCAATTCTGCACCATATGGTGAGGCAACAGATTAAATTTGAAATTTATGGTTTTATTTGGTATTATTTTTAGTGTAGTCTAACTTTTACATTTTGGTTAATATTTTGTTGTTAGGCATACAATAAAACACCGAATGCTATAGTTATGCCCTGAATTAAGACAAGAGGTCTCAAGAATATCTCTTACACTTCACTGTAAGTAATTAATTCAAAATATTATCCTTAAATAGCATGAAAAATATTTTTACAAATTTATAATTTTTCTCTTTTATATTACAGAAATTTTCTTGTGGTCCAGCATTGTTCCATTGTTTTATTCTGTTCTGTATTATGAGCCAATATATGTACTTACCTTTCTGACCTCTGAAGAAGACCAATCTAGGTCAAAACGCATCAGGTCAAGTTGAGTGGGTTCCCATTGTGGTTTTATGATTTTATATAGGATAGAGGCTTATGATGGGCCCTTAAATGGTTTTAGCTTTCTACAATAAATACATGTATGTTGATTTATGATTTTTTTTACACTTTGTTTTTAATGTTTGGCCCTTTAATTGCATAATAACCTTTTAGGTTTCTTACTCCAGTTTTCGGGTTAAGTTTCTTTCCCTTCTTTGTTTTTCTTAACTCTATAGTAAAACCATAACTAATTAGGTGCATCCTAGAGTATGGGATGTTATTTACCTGGATGACATAAAAATTCACACCCCATTTCCACACATTAAGTGTTTATTTAAAAGCGAGTTTTTTCCCCTCCAAGCCTGTTAGCAACAATGGTTATTGTAATTTTATTTACTATATTTAAAGCCCACCTTTCTTATTGACAGTTAATAAGACAATATAAATTGATGCAATTAATAGGATGATACATCTAACGAAACAAGCATAGAATATTAGACACGATAGCCAATGCAGGAAAAAAAATGGTATTTCACCAGTAGATACCATCTGTTCTGCCTGGCAAGTACATTTCAGACACATTGCTTTACATAACAACATTTGAGAAATATTTCCAAATATAACATCATTTGGAAATGTAGACTGGAATATATTTCTCTGGTCTGGTGACAGAAATCGTAACACTGCACAACCAATCACCCCACCTTAAAGAAAAGGATGTTGTTAGTTACCTCCATGCTTGAGAGGAGACAGATTGAGAATAACAGGGTCAGTTACTTACTCTTAGCATTCCACAGTTGAAGAAAAGGAAGAAGAGAAGAAAATGGATTTATACCTCACCCTTCACTCAGAATCTCAGAGCAATTTACAATGTCCTTTCCCTTCTTGTCCCCACAGCAGACACTCTGTGAAGCAAATAGGGCTGAGAGGGCTCTGACAGAAACTGCTAGTGAGAAAACTTGTGACTGACCCAAGGTCACTCAGCAGGTGCATGTAGAGGAGTGGGGAATCAAACCTGGTTCTCCCAGATTAGAGTCCACACTCTTAACCAAACAGGCTCAATTGAGAAGGGTATATTTGCACATCAGTCTCCATTTTGATATGTTTATCTGCTTCACAATGTTTTCTCCCAGAATTAAATCTAAACAAATAGTGACCATATAAACTAAGCTTGTTATTCCTGTTTGTTTCTTGTATTTGTTAAACATTTTCATTACATTGTATGCTAAATTGCTGCTCATCCTCTGTCTATGTAGTGTCCTGGTAACTTCAATTTCAGTGTATTTGAAGAAGTGTGCATGCACATGAAAGCTTATGCCTTGAATAAATGTTGGTTTTAAAGGTGCCACTGCACTCAAATTTTGTTATTGCTTCAGACCAAGAAGGCTACCCACCTGAATCTGCTTTACATAAACAATGCTTGCCATTTCCACTAGTTTCTCCAATCTCTGTTGCAGATGAGATGACTCGAACATATTGCTGCAAGTTTTCGATGTTGCTGCATGCAGTCATCTTTTCTCACTTTTCTAGACCTGTGCACACTTTGGATAGCTGAAGCAAGCCCTTTACTTTACTTACGTGATGTGATCAGAAAAAACGTTTTTCAAATACCACTTAATCATACGCTTTGTTGTCACAGCCAGACTGAGCTTGATCTGAGTTTCTCTGTCCTCTTTTAGTATTCTTTGTAGCTGCTCTTAAGGGACAAAACCCGAAAAGTTGTGAGGGTAAAGTGACTGCCTGTTCCTGTCTGCAAAAATGTAGTCTGGGCTAAATCGCAATCCAGTGGAAAAGGAACACTTCTTGTTTGAGCTGGTGGACAGCTAAAACCTATAGGAAGACTCCCAGAAGACAAATGCTGGGTTCATTGCACAAGGGCTCGAGAATATATTTCAAATGGCCTCCGTGCCACGCCCCCTCGTGCACGTTATTAGTCCAATAAAGGCTTTTGCTTCGGTTTCGTACACAACAGCTCTTAGTAACTGCATGGTTCAGCCCATAGGGGCGGAGTCAACTGGGTGGAGTTTGATAGCAGGAGAAGTTTGTGTTCTTCGCTAACGGTTGGCGATGTTCTTTGGCTTCTTATAATTGCTGTTTATCCATATGAGTTAATTAGTGGAAGCGGAGGGAATATAACTAAGGGTAATTGCTATTGTTACTATTGTATGGTTATTGAAAGGCTGTTTCTTTCAGATTGAAATTGTAGTCCGGTTCCTGTGCTTGTGAGATCTAAAACTCTTTTGAAAAAGATGTGAATTAAAAGAATCCAGCACTTTGAAGGACTGGAGACGTTGTAGTTGAGCCCCCCGCCCCCCCCCCCCCAAGTTTTTTCTTCTCCTCCTCCGAAGCAGGAACCAGTTGCTCAGCTGAAGTCAAGAGACAGTCGGGTCCAAATTTCTGTAGTTCACTGTTTACTTCTATAAATTTTTGGATGTTTCCAAAAGACAGCAGTTCCCTGTGTAGCTCTTGCAGCTGTTGCAAATTCAGATATATTTGCCACGGTTGTAGAGTGTCCACAGAATATTTTTTCCCTCTGCATCCTTCTTGACTCACCCCCAAAGCCACGCTTCCATCCTCCCCCACTAAGCATGCTTGAGCCCTTTGTGCCCCAGGCGCACCCCAAGTCTCCGTAAAGCCGAAAGGAGGGAGCATAGCGAAGGTAGCGTCCACCTGCTCTCTCTTCCTCTTTCATGATGGTGGAGCAGGCAGGTTGTGCTGGGTGAGCCACCACCGTACTCTAAGCCTCCACGAAACCAGCGTGTTTCCCACTTAAGGTAGCCCAGCCCACTCAGCAGCCAGGACAGTCTGTGCCTTTTCTGTAGTAGTTCCCACCTTACAGAATAGGATTGTCAGGAAGGTGGTGAGGATCAAGTCCGTTTTATTCTGAAGAGCTTTAATGGGGCTCAAGCAGGCATTTTTTGACAAGTGGAGTGTGTGTGTGGGGGGGGGGGGGGGGCTATACTTTGTGTTATTTTAAAATCTGGAAATGGAAGCTACATTGAGCTACAAGGAAAAGGCCATGTGTAAATATTTTAGTGTAAAGCTTGTTGCCTGACCTTGGGCTGGTAATTCTCTTTCAATTTAACCATCCTCTTAGGGTTGTTGTGAGGATGAAATTAAGGGGGAAGAACCATGTACACCTTGGATTGCCAGGTCCCCTCGGGCAACCAGCAAGAGGTAGAAGGGAATTAACAGGTGGAGGGGGCCCATCATTGGTGACACACTGGAATCATTTCCTGTGCACAACAGAAGTGATGTCAATACACTGGATCCCTTCAAGTTCTACTATTTTGGGAGAAAACGTTTGCTTTGTTAACTCTCTTCACCCCATGTATAATTTTATAAACTTCTATCATGTCCCCCTTTAATCATCTCTTTTCTAAACGGAAAAGGCCCAGACTCATCAGCCTTTCTTCATTGAGAAGGTGCTCCAGCCCCCTCATCATCTTGGTTGCCCTCCTCTGCTTTTTCCAGCTCTGCAATTTCCTTTTTGAGATATTGTGACCAGAACTGTACACAGTAGTCCAAATGACGCCCCACCATAAATCTATTCAGGGGCATTACATTTTATTCTCAGTCCCTTTCCTAATAATTCCTAACATAGAGTTTGCCTTTTTGACTTCAGCAGCACACTGAATTGACACTTTGAGTTATACACTAAGGGGGATTTTACACTGGGCAAAAGATCCAGTAATGCTGCGCTTTCAGATTTGACCATCTACATTACAAACTGGCCTCACTTCTGTTTTGCTCTGGTGTTTTGGCTATCATTTACACTTAAAATCCTGGATCGGCAGTGAAGCCGTTTCCTGCACGGTATTTCTCCTGACTTTCAAGACCACTTCTTAAGTGGAGTTTTCCTGTTTGCTCCCCATCTACGGCATGAGTGTAGATGGCATTACTTCTTTTTGTTGCTTTTCTTCATTACCACCAGCAGGTGGCGTTTTCTGCAGCAATTGCTATTGGTGACTCTTGTTCCTTCTGCTGTGAGCTTTGAAATAGGGACCTGCAAAAAAAAAATTCGGTAGTACACGGATTCGGAAGTATATGGGGGGGGGGGGGGGGAATACGGAATCCCGTATATTTCTGAATTCCCTTGTTGGAATAGCCGCATATACGGTAGATATGCGAGACTCTTCGGAGTGGAGAGCGGGATATAAATCCAATATCTTCTATTTCCAAATATACGGCCCCATTATACCCTATGGGCCATTGAAATCAATGGCAAATAGGGTATATTTGAAGCCGCCTGGAGGGGAGGGGGTTTGAGGGAGAGCCCCCAAATTTGCAGGGGACTCTCCCCTACAAACCCCCCAAGTCCCAAAAAGAATGGGCCAGGGAGTCCCATTCCAGGGGCACCCAAAGAGGGTGCCCCTATCCCACCATTATACCCTATGGGCCATTGAAATCAATGGCAATGTAGGGCATAATTAGAGGCTACTGGGGGGCAGGGGGTTTGAGGGAGAGCCCCCAAAACTGCAGGGAACCCGCAGAGAACTCTCCCCTATAAAACCCCCAAGTCCCAAAAAGATTGGGCCAGGGGGTCCCTGTCTTTGGGCTCCCCAAAAGGCCCATTGCCACCAATGCTGGTGAAAGCCCAATTAGCCACTTCCTCCACTATAATTGCTGTGGGGAAAGTGGCTCTGGCCAGAGGGGGGTTTGAGGGAGAGGCCCCAAAACTGCAGGGCAGCTTCAGGGGACTCCCCAGCATGAAACCCCCCTGGCCCAAAAACACTGCACCCATCAGTGGGCACCCCAAAAGGAACACTGCTCCCAATGGTGAGAAAAACCCAATTAGAGCCACTTCCTCACTGTAATTGTCGTGGGAAAAGTGGCTCTGGGGAGCAGGGGGTTTTGAGGAGAGCCCCCCAAACTGCTGTTCAGCTTCAGGGTACTGTCCCACACAAAACCCACAAGGCCAAAAAAAAATTGGACCAGGGGGTCCAATTCCTTGGGCACCCAAAGCCAAACCTAACTTCACACCAGATAATCTCTATAGGACCCAAATGCACTACATCCCTCTCTCTACTCTATGAACCCTGCTGACCTGGAACCAATATAAACCCAGTTGCCAATGTCACTGCCACACAAAACACAATCTGCTCAAGGTCTGCCCTGCAGACCTGGCTGCAGCAAACCCAGATGCCAGCTCTCCAGCCCTGGGTCTTTTCCTGGTTCTAGGTCTCTCACCCAGGTGCCAGCTTCCCTGCCACAGAACACACAATCTACAGATGCCAGCTCTCCAGCCCTGCCCCAAACAACACGGGGAGAGCTGGCCAAGTGCAACAAGCCTGCTGGTTCTGGGTCTCTCACCCAGGTGCCAGCTTTCCCCCAAAAAAAACCAGAACCAGGAAAAGGGACAACAGGAGAAGGCCAAGAAACTCAACTGTTAAAAAAGTGGCCTTTTAAACAATGAAAATTAGGCCAAACAGCCCCCCCCCCCAAGAACCAGAACCAGAAGAGAAAAGGAACAACAGCAGCACAACAGAGCAGCAACAAATCAAACACAGAATCTGTTTAAAACAGTAAAAAACTTAACTTTTAACAATATAGGAACTTTCCCAACCCATCCCCCTAAAAAAAACCCTTTACCCTAACCCCAAGAAATCCAAGCCACCCAAATCAGAAAAAATAAAAGGACACTGCACTTTTAAAAGTCCTCTCACTAAAGTATGATATGGGCAAATTGGCAAAAAAACCCCCACCCCAGGCCCCCTCCCCCAGCAGAACCCCCTAACCCCAAATAAGCTACCCACCACCCAAATCTGGATAAGTAAAGGGACTCTGAGTCTTAAAAAGTCCTTTTACCAATTAACATAAAAACAAGAACTCCAAGACTGTCTTACCTTAGACGTCTTCTCTACTCCAGGCAAGTCTGGTAAGGCTGAGAGAGCAGCAGCAGCTGAGGCCAAGGGCCAGCACAGCACAATCTCTCTCTCACACCAGCACACACCAACACAGCAGCAATGGAGGAGTCCAGCCAGGCAGACCCCTTAAAAAGGTTCTCTGGCCCTACAGAGAGCAGTTTCAAAAAATAGCACTGCTCTGTGATTGGCCAGACAACAGTGCTTACTTGGATACCCAAGTAAGCAAAAGATCAAAAAAACAACGTTGCTGATGACTGGGGGATTAGTACACAACAGCCCTGCAAAGCATGCATTTGCAATGATTTTGCAAATGCATGCTTTGGATTGGCTGCTGGAGCTCCTCTTCCCTCTTCCCCCCCTCCCTGATCCCAGGGAGGCTATGGTAGAGGCGGGAAAAGGCTACCAAAGGCGGGAAAGGAGGCAAGCAGCTCCCCTGAGGCTGCAGAAGCACTTTGCCCCCCTTTTCCATTGACTTCCGTATATCTATACAGGGAGCCATACTCGGCTCCCGCATAATAGGCCCCAATTGGAATCGGCTGTAAGCGATTCCGTATTCCGAACCGAATGCACACCCCTACTTTGAAAGTGCCTGTCATTATACAGCCAGCTACTCACCAATTCTATTCTCCAGTTCTCCAACTTTTAAGATGGGAAGGTAGTTTGCCAGCCTCCAGGACTGGATTGCCAGGGGAAAAGGTAGTTTTCCAGCCTCTAGGGCTAAGTTGTCAGGGGGGAAAGATAGTCTGCCAGCCTCTGGCACTGGATTTAAAGGGGAAAAGGTGGTTTGCCAGTCTCTGGCACTGCCAGTAGAAAGTGTGTGTATTCCCTTTCTCTACTGCTAGATATGCTGCTGAAAGCTAGATATGCTGCTGAAAATGTTTTATTCTTGACATGTTTTATTCTTGGAAGTCTACTAAAAACTTGATGCTATAACGCCATATTATTATTATTACTATTGTTATGTTAATTTTAACAACCTATAATTGTTTAACTATGTTTTTATAATATGAACGGATGTAATATGTATTTTATGCTGTGAGCCGCCCTGAGCCTGCCCCGGCGGGGAGGGCGGGATAGAAATAAAAAATTATTATTATTATTATTATTATTACTGTTTAATGTTATCAATTAATGGTGTGTTTTGTATTTATTTATATTTATATTGCCTGCTAAATTAAAGGGAGAAACTGGAGATCTCATGGTGCCACATTTAATATTCAAATATAAAGGATAATTTCCAATGATGAAAATAGCAGTTGAGGACAACGGTCCTGGAAATTCCAAATCACCCGTTATCAACCCCCCCCCCCTCACACACACACCAAAAACATTTTGGAATATTTACATTCTCTGAGGCGGTAACCCAGCTTTCTTACATGGTTTTTGCTTGGTGTAGATAAATAGTGGCCAAACTTGCTCAATGTAAGAGCCACATAGAATAAACGTCAGATTTTTGAGAGCAGCAAAACGTACATATCAGAGTTTTTCAAAGCCTCAACAAAGTGATGGAGGGAGGGGGGAAGGGAGGATGCAAAGCATTAAAAAAAGAAGAAAGGAAGGCAAATAGACATGGAATGAGGGGATAAAGCAACATTTAAATGCAAATTCTTCTCCGAGCTGCCACCTATCTGTTAAAGAGACAAATGTTTTTCTATTTGTAACCCTTCTAAATCTTTTTCTTCTTGAATCTGCATCAATAAAATTTCAAGAGTCATTATGAACAACAATGGTGAAAGCGGGCAGCCTTGTCTAGTACCTTTGCTGGTTTTCATTTCATCTGTAAGATCTGCATTAACACACAACCTTGCCCTTTGTTCAGAGTATATTGCTTTTATCATTCTTATAAAACTTTCTCCAAGCTCCATCTTATCCATCACTGCAAACATAAAGTCCCAGTTTAAATTATCAAATGCTTTCTCTGCATCCGCAAAGAATAATGCTACTTCTTTTTCTGGAAAGAGACAAATGTTTTTCCAGTCTGGCAAATGGAGGGTCATAAAGCAATAAAGTCGTTTCTCAAGACTGTTCAAAGGAACTCTTTTCAAGCAGAAAACCGTCTGGCAAATGGAGGGTAATAAAGCAATAAATGATCGTTTCTCAAGACTGTTCAAAGCAGAGCAGTATTCTCCCCACCTCCATGGTTTCAAGCAGCTTGTAAATTTGGCATGCATTATGCTGCAGAAGGACGCATAAGCAGACACTATAACTCTGCACCATTGGATCCCAAACTTGCTTAACTTAAGCGGAATATATAATAAGCAGCATATGTTTAATATTGCTGGACAAACATTTCAAAACTGTTGCTGTGACCACATGAGCACATGTCCACATGGGTGAGTAGAACAAGGCTGCAAAATGGGACATAGGTCCATTTTGAATGGGTCAAACCCAGATGGTAAAACATCTGAGCTGGCACGGATTAAACCACCCTTCAAATTATTGGCCTGATTCTCTGTGTCTTGTAAATTTGGCATGCATATGCTGCAGAAGGACACATAAGCAGACACTATAAACTGCATCACTGGATCCCAAACTTGCTTAACCTAAGTGGAACATATAATAAGCAGCATATGTTTTAGAGGCTAAAGATATGAAATTCAAACATTTCAGAGCAAATAAACATGAACAACAGATGTTTGAGAGATAGGAGTGGTGAGGAAGGAAGGAAGGAAGGGGCTCTCAGGACAGTAACCTTAGTTTGATTATGGGTGAACAATTAACTTTTTGTTTTGCATTTCCTTAAAGCATTAATTTTGTACTGCCTTGAAGGGTGCACGTGAAGATCTCGTGTTGCTACACTTAATATTCAAATGGAACTTTTTTAAATGCCTAAAAAAACATTTTAGGAGGATGCAATGCACAGACATGGCAAATTAGCTCTCGTCAACACACCCGAAAAGCAATCTTGAATACTTGCGTTCCCTGAGGCAGTAACCCACCAGCTTACTTTCATGGCTGCTGTGTGCTGTGAATTGCTTCAGGATATCACTGGGGGGGGGGTTTAGGGGGAGGATGTAATACACCTTTATTGTTGCATTTTTACACACACTACTCATTCGTATGCATATGTTCAGACACTCTAGGCTGCACTCCAGGGTTGGCAAACTTTGCTTAACTAAGAGTCACATAGAATACAATGCAGATGTTTGAGAGCCTCAAGACATGATTGTCAAATACTTTATAGCAGTGAGTCAGAACTGTCACTGTTTGAGTTACCAAAAAAATGAAAATCAGATGTTCATGATCCACTAGGGAGGGAATTAATAAAGGAAGAAAAGAGGGGAGGGAGGGAGAGATTCAGCACTGACGTCCCTATATGTGCTCACACGCACTTTCCCTTAGCGTGAAAACCTTGGTGTAAGCCTCTTAGTGTCATTTTCAAGTTTTGCCTAACACAGTAACTTGGGTCAAGATCAACAAATAAAAATGTAGTGATTTTCTCAAATGTTGCTTCCTTGTCCAATCATCTCATTGTCCTAAGTTACGTTGACCTTAGACAAAGCGCAATATCTCACCAGTTGACACACATACGCTTAAAAGTAGGATAAATTCTTACTGTATATTAGCTGCAATATTGTACTCACCCCCCACCACTGAATCACAGTTCTGGCACAGAACATACGGTATATGTTTTGCAAACTAATAAGCAGAAATCTTGCATTGAACAGAACATGGGATGCTGCAGCAATTGACCGCCTACATACAGTAGACTAGCAGGGGTGGCCAATGGTAGCTCTCCAGATTAGTTTTGCCTACAACTCCCATCAGCACCAACCATTGGCCATGCTGACTCGAGCTGATGGGAGTTGTAGGCAAAAAACATCTGGAGAGCTACCGTTGACCACCCCTGCAGAAGAGTATTGCGGGCTAAACCAGTCCTGATTTCCATTTCTGCATGTTTAAGGAAGCCCCGTCTAAACAGTTTGTCAAGGAATGCGTCTGAGTAGTCTAAGTGCAAAATGAGAGGTAGATCATTTTAGCAATATAGGTCAGTGCGCTAATGGCGCCTTGTTAGCCAATGTTGATTCTCAAAGCAAGCATGCATAAACCTAAGTGTATGCAAGTAAAATCTGGCCAATATTCTACCGGGGAAGAGCGTTCAAGTAACCACAGAAAGAGTGAAGCGGCTGGGCCAAAACCGAAAGGACGCTCAGCTGTGGATGTGTCTGATGGTGAAAGAACAGTTCGATGCTGCAAAGAACAATTCTGCATTGGAACATGAAATGTAAGATCTATGAATCAAGGTAAGCTAGATGTGGTCAAACAAGAGATGGCAAGACTGAACATCGACATCTTGGGAATCAGTGAACTAAAATGGATGGGAATGGGTGAATTTAACTCAGAAGATCACTACATCTATTATTGTGGCCAAGAGTCCTGTAGAAGAAATGGTGTGGCCTTTATAGTTAACAAGAGAGTGAGGAAGGCAGTAATGGGATACAATTTCAAAAATGACAAAATGATCTCAGTCCGTATCCAAGGCAAACCAATATCACAGTAATCCATGCCCCAACCACTGATGCAGAAGAGGCTGAAGTGGACCAGTTCTATAAAGATCTACAACACCTTCTAGAATTAACACCAAAAAAAGATGTCCTCCTCATCATAGGGGACTGGAATGCCAAACTAGGAAGTCCAAAGGTGACCAGAACAACTGACAAATTTGTCCTTGGAGAATAAAATGAAGCTGGGCAAAGGCTAATTGAGTTTTGTCAAGAGAACAAGCTGGTCATAGCAAACACCCGCTTCCAACAACCTAAAAGGCAACTCTACATGTGGACATCACCTGATGGGCAACACAGAAATCAGATTGATTATATACTCTGCAGTCAAAGATGAAGAAGCTCCATACAGTCAACAAAAACAAGACCTGGAACTGACTGCGGCTCAGATCATGAGCTACTCATCGCAAAAGTCAGGCTTAAACTGAAGAAAACTGAGGAAGCCATTAGGCCATTCAGGTTTGACCTTGATCACATCCCTTATGAATATACAGTGGAGGTGAAGAATAGGTTTAAGGAACTAGAGTTGATAGAGTGCCTGAAGAACTATGGATGGAGGTTCGTGACATTGTACAGAAGGCAGTAATCAGAACCATCCCAAAGAAAAAGAAATGCAAGATAGCAAAGTGGCTGTCTGATGAGGCTTTACAAACAGCTGAGGAAAGAAGGAAAGCGAAAGGCAAAGGTGAAAAGGAAAGATTCACCCAACTGAATGCAGATTTCCAGAGAACAGCAAGGAGAGATAAGGAGGCCTTCCTGAAGGAACAATGCAAAGCAATAGAGGAAAATAATAGAATGGGAAGGACAAGAGATCTATTCAAGAAAATTGGAGAAATCAAGGGAACATTTTGCGCAAAGATGGCCATGATAAAGGACAAAAATGGTAGGGACCTAACAGAAGTAGAAGAGATCAGGAAGAAGTGGCAAGAATCTCTCTCGGCTTGACTTCGTGAACAAAGATTTAAGAAAGGTGCAGTAGTCCACGTCTGTTGCAGGCTCGCTGGTGGCTGACAAGACCAATCCGGGACAGGCAGGTCCGGCCACAGTGGCTGCAGGGAAAAGTCTGATTTGGGGTTGGTGCTGTAGCAGTACAATTCTTCCTCGATCTCCTTTTGTCCTCAAGACCAGCTATGTGTGCGTTCTCAAAGGAAGAGACAGCCTGGTAGATGGTATGCCTCCATGCTTTGCGATCTGAGGCTAGGTCAGACCACTGGTGATGGTTAATGCAACAGGTACCAAGGGATTTCTTTAAGGAGTCCTTGTACCTCTTCTTTGGTGCCCCTCTATTTCGATGGCCGGTGGAAAGTTCGCCATACAGGGCAATCTTGGGAAGGCAGTGGTTTTCCATCCTGGAGATATGCCCTGCCCAGCACAGCTGCATCTTCAACAGCAATGCCTCGATGCTTGTAGCCTCCACCCGCTTGAGGACTTCAGTGTTGGTCACAAAGTCACTCCAGTGGATGTTAATAATAATAATAATAATACTTTTTATTTATATCCCGCCCTCCCCGCCGGGGCAGGCTCAGGGCGGCTTACAACATAAAAGTTATACTTATAAAATCATCATTAAAAACAATTTACAAATTATTAAATTAACATTATGGTGCTATAAACATTAAATCTGCAGTAGAATTCAGTAGCTAAAAGCATTTCCAGCGGCACTTTCTTAGCTTGTCATTAGTTGAAGGCTATTTTGAAGAGGTAGGTCTTACAGGCCCTGCGGAATTGATCTAAACATCGTAGGGCCCGTACCTCCTCCGGGAGTTGATTCCACAGCAGTGGAGCTGCAGTAGAGAAGGCCCAATCCCGGGTGGCCTTCAATCTGGCCTCCCTTGGCCCAGGGATATTCAGCTGGTTCTTTCCAGCTGACCTCAGCGCTCTCTGGGGCTCATATGGGGAGAGATGGTCCCTCAGGTAGGCAGGTCCTCGGCCATATAGGGCTTTAAAGGTGATAACCAGCACTTTGTAACGAACTCGGTATACCACTGGCAGCCAGTGCAGTCCGCGCAGCCCCGGCTGTATGTGCTCCCATCTTGGGAGCCCCAACAGCAGCCTAGCCGTCGCGTTCTGCACCAGCTGCAGCCGCCGAGTTCGGCACAAGGGCAGCCCCATGTAGAGGGCGTTGCAGTAATCCAGTCTCGAGGTGACCGTAGCATGGATCACCGTTGCTAGGTCCCAGCGCTCCAGGAAGGGGGCCAACTGCTTCGCCCGTCGAAGATGAAAAAACGCGGACTTGGCAGCGGCCGCTATCTGTGCCTCCATTGATAATGAAGGCTCCAGAAGAACCCCCAAGCTCTTGACCCTATGGGCTGCTTTCAGCAGCACACCGTCAAAGACCAGCAAGGGGATTTCCCTTCCCAGGGCACCGCGGCCCAAGCAAAGGACCTCTGTCTTCGTTGGATTCAACTTCAGCCCGCTCAGCTTGAGCCAACCTGCCACGGCCTGCAGTGCTAGGAAATTGCCCTCCCAAGAGGGATCTATTTATGATATCCCATACAGGATATCTAAGCTCCCTCTGGCAAGATTTAATTAGCCAGGAGGGGCATGGGTCAAGATCACAAGTTGTAGGGCATGCAGTTGAGAGAATTTCGTCGACTTCCCCAAGGCTAAGCGCGTCGAAGTGATCCAAGGTAACATCCGAAGACAGGCACGGAGCCCCGGGTTCTTGTACTGCATCCAATGTGGCAGGAAGGTCCTGGCGGAGCGATGAGATTTTATCTGCAAAAAATTTCGCAAAAGCCTCACAGCCTATTTCCAATTCTCTCATGTTTGGTCTGCCTTGAGGCAGAGTGGTCAGATTCTCAATTATCTTAAATAATTGTGCCGGGCGCGAATTTGCAGATGCAATCCTAGCCGCAAAGTAATCCTTCTTTGCGGCTTTGACTGCCATCTCATAAGACTTCATAAACGTTCTGTAGGATGTTCTCGTCGCTTCGTCACGAGTATGCCGCCACCGCCTCTCTAGTCGTCTGAGTCCCTGTTTCAATTGGCGTAGCTCCAAGGTATACCATGGAGCCAGCCTACTTCGGGGGTGCAGAGGACGCCGGGGTGTGATCTCATTGATGGCCCTGGATAGCCTGTCATGCCAAGTCTCTACCAGGTCATCAAGGGAATTGCTAGGGGGCCAGGGGTCCCGCAGAGCCCTTTGGAACCACTCAGGGTCCATCAGACTCTGCGGGCGAGCCAAAATAGGCTCGCCGCCCATACAGGGTTGAGGCGGCGCACCCACACGAGCCTTGAGGGCTAGGTGGTCCGACCATGGCATCACTTCTGCTGCGATACCGTCCACCAGAATCCCGGACACAAAGATCAAGTCTAACATGTGCCCGGCCTGATGCGTGGGGGTGGTAACAAATTGGGAGAGTCCCAGTGTTGCCATGGAAGACACTAGGTCCAGTGCCTGATTGGAGGCCATGTCATCCGCATGGACGTTGAAATCGCCCAAGACCATAAGCCTTGGGAACTCCAACGCCCAGCTTGCCACGGCCTCCATCAGGGCTGGTAAGGCGCTGGCTGGTGCGTTAGGCGGACGGTACAGCAGCCAAATCGCCAACCCCTCCCCCACTTCCCACATCAGACTGGCACATTCCAGGCCATCGATCGTTGGGGCCGGGAGAGCCCTGAAGGAGTAACCCTCCCGTATGAATAGCGCCACCCCTCCCCCCGCCCGGTTGTCCGTGATTGGTGAAAGACCGAGTAACCTGGGGGCGCCATCTGGGAGAGAGCCACCGTCTCTCCATCCCGCACCCAGGTCTCAGTCACGCAAGCCAGGTCCATATCCTGCTTAAGCAGGTGTTCCCTAAGGATTGAGGTCTTATTATTTATGGACCTGGCATTACATAACACCAATGACGGAGACGGGCTTTCCCTCTTAGCCCCACTACCTGCCACCGTCGGGATGGGACGCAGACTGGAAGAGGGCCGAGCACTGTTTTGTCTCCGCCTCCTTCCCATATAACTCCGTCTGCTCCCACCGTCATACCTTCCCCTCCCCATGAGCACTGGGATCCCTAGGCCAGACATCCACTCTGTACCCGATCCTTCACCAATGTCCAGTTGGCTTGCTCCCCAGTTATCTTATCCAAACTTAACCCCCCTCACCCTCCTCTACTTCACAGTTCCAGATTGCCTGGTCCTCTATTAATTTAATCCATAGTTACTTAAGTTTAAGCCCCAACCCTAAGTCTCCTCAAATTGATTAGCTAAAAAACTTTAATTCATCCGTAGCATATTAATAAATATATCCCCCCCCCGTTACAACCCCTCAAATTAATCTGCCAATAAATAAATAGATAAACTCTCAAGCTAAGCAATTAATAAAATCACTAATTAAATAACTAATTAAACAATCTAATCTCTTAGCTGCCGGCAATATAAATTTATCTCAGTGGGGAGTGGGAGTCAAAGCTATCGGTTTGGGTAGTGATCCTGCAGTTCTTAAAGTGCTAGTGCCCCTAAATGTCCTCAGCTTCTGACTGGAGTTTCTGCTAGCGCAGTCTGTTGTCCAGGGTCCAGTATACTCCAGCGGCTCGGCGACCCAGGAGAGTTAAGACTTCCCCTGTATCCTCCCAGCAGCCCGGGTTGAGCCCTTGTGGGCCTGATCGGGAGGGGTTCTGGCTCCGCTGTTGCTGCCTCGGGGTGTAGTATAGTCCCCTGCACCCGGCTCACCAGGTCTCCACGCACCATTCGCCCCGTACAGGGCCTCCTGGTCGCGGGCGTCTGGCTGTCAGCTTCGTTCACACCCTGGCAGCGATCACAATCGCGTCGCCCCCACAGCTTCTGTTGGCTCTGTCTGCAGCGAGCCAGTCGAGTTGCGTCTTGCCTTCATCGCCGTTTATCTCTCGCCGCCATGCACGGTGCCCCTCGTTCTCACCGGCCGCTCCGTGCACTCCAGCCCACGGCTCCGCGTTCTCTCCGGTCACTCTACAGACTCCAGCCCGTGGCCACGCCTCACCTCCGCGCCGGCCCGGCACAGTCGGCGCAACGCTCCCAGCTCCCAGCTCGTTTTACGCGCGACAGAAAGGCCACCAGAATTTTGGTGTAAGTTGATTTCTTCCTTTCTAGTCGCTCCAGTACTCTCGCTGTTGACGTTTCTGTTATAATTCCGTAGCTTGTTGAGGATGGTGCAAAGGCAGCGCTGATGAAAGCGCTCAAGGAGTCGCAGGTGATGACGGTATAAAACCCACGATTCGGAGCCGTAGATGAGGGTTGTCATCACAACCGCTTTGTGCCTTTTTTCAGATGCTTGTTGCTCTACACTCTTTTATGCAGTCGGCCAAATGCACGGTTTGCCTTTGCCAGTCTATTGTCAATCTCCTTGTCGATCTTGGCGTCTGAGGAGATGATGCACCCCAGGTAGCTGAACTGCTGGACTGTCTTCAAAACTGATTCGCCCACAGTAATACAAGGAGGGTGATAATCTTCCTGGGGTGCAGGCTGGTGGAGAACTTCTGTCTTCTTCAGACTAACTTCTAGGCCGAATAGCTTGGCAGCCTCTGCAAAGCAGGACGTCATATGCTGCAGAGCTGATACCGAGTGGGAGACAAGTGCAGCATCATCAGCAAACAGTAGCTCTCGGATAAGTTTTTCCATTGTCTTGGAGTGGGCCTTTAGTCGCCTCAGGTTGAACAGGCTGCCATCGGTGCGATAGCGGATGTAGACACCATCGTCATCATCTAAATCTACTGCGGCTCTTTGAAGCATCATGCTAAAAAAGATCGTAAAGAGAGTTGGCGTGAGAACACAGCCTTGCTTTACACCTGTGCCTATTGGGAAGGGCTCCAAGAGATCGTTGCAATGTCTGACTTGGCCTCGCTGGTCTTCATGTAGCTGGATGACCATACTGAGGAACCTTGGGGGACATCCTAAACGTTCCAAGATTTGCCACAGGCCGTTCCTACTAACGGTATCAAAAGCTTTGGTAAGGTCGACAAAAGTCACATATAGACCCTTGTTCTGTTCCCTGCATTTCTCTTGGAGCTTCCTGAGAACAAATATCACGTCGGTGGTGCTCCTGTTAGCTCTGAAGCCACACTGGCTCTCTGGGAGGAGTTCTTCTGCAATGGTGGGCACCAGTCTGTTCAGGAGTATTCTGGCAAGGATTTTGCCTGCGATGGAAGGCAGGGTTATCCCCAGGTAGTTGGAGCAGTCTGACTTTTCCCCTTTGTTCTTATGTAGAGTAATGATGATTGCATCGCGAAAGTCCCGTGGTAGTTTGCCTTGTTCCCAGCAGGTGACAAGTAGTTTGTGAAGTGTACTATGTAGTACTATGCCCCCATGCTTCCAGATCTCTGGTGGAATTCCATCAACTCCTGCTGCCTTGCCACTTTTCAGTTGCTTGATGGCTTTAACAGTCTCTTCTAGGGTGGGGATCACATCCAACTCTGTTTTCACTGGTTGAAGTGGGGTGAGGTGGATTGCTGAGTCCTGAACTACACAATTGGCACTGAAGAGAACCTGAAAATACTCCGACCACCGGTTCAGTATGGATGCCTTGTCTGTGAGGAGCACTTGGCCGTCTGCACTACGCAAGGGACTCTGAGCCTGATATGATGGACCATATACTGCCTTCAGGGCTTCGTAGAACCCTCTTAAATCACCAGTGTCTGCACACAGCTGGGTTCTCTCTGCAAGCTTGGTCCACCACTCGTTCTGAATGTCTCGAAGCTTGCGCTGGAGGTTGCTACATACAGCGCAAAAGGTTGCTTTTTCCCCGGGACAGGAGGGCTGAGCAAGATGTGCTTGGTAGGCAGATCTCTTTTTCGCCAGTAATTCTTGGATCTCTTGATTGTTCTCGTCAAACCAGTCCTTGTTCTTCCTTGTGGAGAACCCGAGGATTTCTTCAGAGGTCAACAGGATGGTAGTTTTTAGGTGTTCCCAGAGTGCTTCTGGAGAAGGATCTGTGAGGCAACTGGGGTTGCCCCAGGCAAGAATACACCGAAGAATTATATAAGAAGGATGTCAATGTCCCGGACAACCATGACAGTGAAATCGATGGCCTTGAGCCAGACATCCTGGAGAGTGAGGTCAAATGGGTTTTAGAAAGCCTGACAACAAAGCAAGTGGAGATGATGGTATCCCAGTGGAGCTATTCAAAGTCCTAAAAGATGATGCTGTTAAAGTGATGCAGACATTATGTCAACAAATTTGGAAAACACAACAGTGGCCACAGGATTGGAAAAGATCGGTTTATATTCCAATCCCAAAGAAGGGTAATGCCAAGGAAAGTTCAAACTATCACACCATTGCACTCATTTCACATGCCAGCAAGGTCATGTTAAAGATTCTACAAGCTAGGCTTCAGCAGTATGTAGACCGGGAACTACCAGAAGTTCAAGCTGGGTTTCGGAGAGGTAGAGGAACTAGAGATCAAATTGTTTACATTTGATGTATTATGGAGAAAGCACGGGAGTATCAGAAAAACGTCTATTTCTGCTTCATTGACTATGCCTTTAAATGTGTGGATCACAACAAACTGTGGCAAGTCCTTAAAGAGATGGGAGTACCAGACCACCTCACATGCCTCCTGAGAAACCTGTATAAGGGTCAAGAAGCAACTGTCAGAAAGGGTTATGGAACAACTGATAGGTTTAGAATAGGAAAAGGAGTTCGACAAGGATGTATATTGTCACCCTGCTTATTTAATTTATATGCAGAGTACATCATGCGGAATGCTGGCCTGGATGAAGCAAAAGCTGGAATTAAGATTGCTGGGAAAAACATCAACAACCTCAGATATGCAGATGACACTACTCTAATGGCAGAAAGTGAGGAGGACCTAAAGAACCTCTTGTTGAGGGTGAAAGAGGAGAGCACAAAAGTAGGCTTGAAACTCAACATCAAAAAAACTAAGATCATGGCATCTGGCCCCATCACACCTTGGAAGACATGGAAGTAGTGACAGACTTCACATTTCTGGGACAGTTGGTCAGATTACAGAAGATGAGAACAATAGAGGACTAGGTGGGAGTGGCAGGCAAAGGGTCAGGACAACAATGCACCCGGCATACTTTTGACTCCAAGGCCCCTGAACAATCCTGTCCGGTGTGGTTTGGGGCTTAAATCATGGCCTTAAACTAATGTGGATCAAGTAGCTGCAGGCTACACAGCCTTGTTTGTTGTTCAGTCGCACAGTCGAGTCCGACTCTTTGCAACCCCATGGACAAAGTCACTCAAGGCCCTCCTGTCTTCCACCATCCTCTGAAGTCTGCTCAAATTCGTGTTTGTTACATCAGTAAAACTGTCCCTCTCATCTTTTGTCGTCCCCTTCTTCTTTTGCCTTCTGTCTTTCCCAGCATCAGGATCTTCTCCAGGGAGTGCTCCCTTCCCATTTGGTGGCCAAAGTATTTGAGCTTCAGCTTCAGCATCTGACCTTCCAGTCACCAGTCTGGGTTGATTTCCCTTAGGACTGACTGATTTGATCTTCTTGCAGTCCAAGGGACTCTCAAGAGTCTTCTCCAGCACCACAGCTCAAAAGCATCTATTCTTCTGCACTCGGCCTTCCTTATGGTCCAGCTCTCACAGCCATACATTACCACTGGGAATACCATCGCTTTGACTATACGGACTTTTGTACAGCAATGCACAGCAGCCAAGAAGGTCAGAGCGCCTGCTCCGGCTGCAACGCCACTGAGAATGTTCTCCGCAGCTGAGAACGAAACGTCTGGAAGGAAAACTTTCTCCAGTAGAACACGGCACTTGATCCCGAAAGATTCTACAAACCTTAATATATGGACTTTTGTTGGCAGGGCGATGTCTTTACTTTTTCTTATATTGCCCAGGTTCACCATAGCTGTCCTCCCAAGGAGCAAACGTCTTTTAATTTCAATTATTATCTTCAGGGCTCTTTTTCTAGTAGGAACTCCTCTGCATATTAGGCCACGTCCCCCTGATGTAGCCAATCTTCCAAGAGCTTAGAGGCTCTTAGTACTGGGCCTACTGTAAGCTCCAGGAGGATTGGCTACATCAGGGGGGCGTGGCTAATATGCAGAGGAGCTCCTGCTAGAAAAAGAGCTATGATTATCTTCTAATAAAAGAGGTATATTTTGTGCACAAAAATAACCCTGTATCATATGATCTTTGAATGTTATTACTTTTCTGAGCCTAGAATTCTTTTAATTATTTTTGTGCAATAAAATATGAGTCATATGGAAACATTACCTCTTATTAGAAGATAATAGCAGACCTATCACTCTTTTAGCTGCAAAATTTTATGTATCTGTAATTGATTTTTGCAGTTGTTCAAATGGGGTCTAGCTTTTCTATATTTTAGTGTTGAGCTTAGAACTAAGTTAAGAAGCAGTATGAGGGAGGGAGGTAATATTTCCCTCCAATAAATGGCGTTTCTGCCCTTTGTTTTGTTTTTGTATTTGACTAAGTACTTTATCATGAAAAATGTGTTTTCAGTATGGGTTTTGTGAGTTTTGCTTTCATAGATTTTATGTTCCAGGAACTATATAAATAAAACAGGTCATATGAAAGTCAAAGTTTGCATAGTACAATGGTACTTTTTTTTAAACATTGTTATGTAAGTAAACAGAACTAACCTTTGAGAGTCATTTGCTTGTTGTTTCACTGCTATCCTGCCCTTTCTGGGAAAAGGTTCTGTATATGGACATGTTATTAAACTCCTGGTTCCTGTTGATATCCTGGTCTTAACCGTCTTTACTCATGTTGAGGCCTGCCAAATGAATTTATTTTTATGGTACATATTTTTTTCTGTCCACCTTATGACATTACAAAAGCACGATTAGATATAAATTCTGTAAACTGGATGTTATGATCATTTTTTTGGGACAGAATCTGCCCTATCTCTGAAATGTGAGTGCATGCACATGTAATTATATATTTAGGAGGTGTTTTTCCCATGCCCCTCCTCCCACTGAAACCTGTGTCTTCTTGCACCCCAAGGTCCTTTGGCCTTTTAAAGTTAATGGCACATATAAATCCATCTTTGGGGTGTCAGGTCAAGGTCTCTTGGGATGTATTTCTCCATTTCCAGAGGCAGTAGCTTGGCTGCCTGAGAACTCCAGATGCACATAATTTATTTTGTTAATTTACATAATTTATAGTCTGCCTTTCTCTGTTGGACTCAAGGCAGATCACACAGAGTGGATCAATGTAATTGTCAGGATAGGAATCTCCAGGGCTTTTTTTTAAATCAGGAACTCCTTTGCAAATTAGGCCACTCTCCTATTATGTAGCCAATCCTTTAAGAGCTTACAGGGCTCTTCTTACAGGGCCTACTGTAAGCTCTTGAAGGATTGGCTATATAAGAGGGGTGTTGCCTAATATGCAAAGGCATTCCTGTTACAAAAAAAGCCCTGGGACTCTCACTAAACAATGCAATAGGATTAGGGTGGTAGAACTAATCAGAAATCTAAAAACAACTAAAGCAAACCACAGATATCAACATATTTATTTATTTATTAAATTGAATTTTTAAAACTATTGTTCCCCACTTGTGTAAGGCTCAGAGGAGTTTGTAATTTAATTTAATACAATATAAAACAAGTTAAAACAATTAAACAATATAGAAAAGAATCAGAACATTTAAACATATTCAAACAAGATGGTGGTGCTAGCATCCAGTCATGGGTGGGAGGGGAGGATGCAAGTAGGGTTGCCAGTTTCTATCTGGCTCTTGGTGGGAGAGTCTTCTCATGCACGCAAAGTGCACGTGGCATGATGATGTCATTTGGAAGTGATGTCATCACGCTGGGCATGGCGCATTGGGGACACTAGGATTTAGGTTTTAAAAACTCTGCAGTACCATATGCTAGACTAGAGCATCCCCGGCTTGATGTGCCTGGCATGATTACTTCTCTTCTGGGTGACATCATTGAGTTGGGCATGTTCCTTGCCAATTAAGTTTTTTGAGGGTGGGGATCCCCCTGTGAGCCAGCTCGGTGTTGGCAGGTTGGGGACCCCCAAATCAGGGGAAACCCTGCCCCCATGGCTGGCCCACCCACTAGGCAAATTAGGCATTTGCCTAGGGCGCCGGGAAGGGGGGCTCCAAATTGGGCTCCCTCCAGTACCAAGACAGATGACTAATTTCCCTCCCCTGCCCGCCATCATCGCCGTTAGTCCGCTGGCTCATGGTGACGGGGGGGGGGGCAGGCCACCTTTATTTATTTATTTATTTAATCAAATTTATATCCCACCCTCCCCTGATGGGCTCAGGGCGGCTAACAACAAATAAAAACAACATAAAATATTAAAACAAATATACAATAAAATCTTTTCCATTATATAGTCATTAAAAGTCCAAGATGCATGTTGATGTTCTAATTATTCTGATGTTTCTTGTTTCAGTTATGCTAGTTCAGTGAGATTGTCAGTGCTGTGGAATAACAGCCACCTCCCCTTAACTGTTAAAAGCAAGTTTGGACAATTTGGTCTTACAGGCCCTGCGCAACTGTGGCAGGTCCCACAGGGCCCTGATGTTTCCGGGGAGGGCATTCCACAGAGCGGGGGCTATTGCCGAGAACGCTCTGACTCTGGTGGCTGTCAATCGAGCTTCTTTTGGTCCAGGGATCTTAAGATGATTTTGGGATCCTGAACGTAGCGCTCTCTGGGGTACGTATGGGGAGAGGCGGTCTTAAAGGTAGACAGATCCCAAGCCATATAGGGCTTTAAAGATTATGACCAGCACCTTGAAGCGAATTCAGAATGCCACAGGCAACCAGTGTACTGTTTCCAGCGCAGGCTGAATGTGCTCATGTATAGGTAGCTCCATAAGCAATCTGGCTGTTGCATTTTGCACCAGTTGCGGCTGTCAGAACTTGTAATTTACCTATGTGCTTAGCAAGACCTGTATCCTATTAGCCTAACTGACTCCATATTGTGAATGTCTACTAACCATGTAACTTTGCATTTCAAACAAATACTAACCACTGAAGGGTGACTGATAACCACTGGCAAACATCTGCATATGCCCTTTGAAGCTGGCAGACCAGAGAAAGACAGCGGGGTTTCTTCCTCCTTGCTTGGAGATAAGAAGCCTGGGAACAGACAACTGTCTCTCTGAGTGTGAGAAAGACTTTTATTGTTTTATGTTACCAATGTATAAGAATGCACCGATGGCCTTGGAAGCCATCAGAGTCAACTTGCTTTTTCCATGGACAAGAGTTCTTAAATAAACGGATTAACTTTTGAAACAAAGTGATGCGTTTCTTTTGAAGTTCCCAGTTCTGACATTTTGACTCTGATCCCTTCGGAGCTTATCCGAACTGGCAACTTAGCTGGATGGCAGCGAAGGCTCCAGATAACAGAGAGCCCAGCACCCCAGAGCAACCGATTGATCCCGGAGTGACGGTGGTGAGGCGCAAGGTGAAGGACCCCGCGCACTTCTCCACACTCCTCTACACCCCGAAAAGTTGGAAGCCGCGCAAGTCAACCGCGCTCATGGATGAAGCGGCGGACCGCTACGCTGCACTGATAACGGGCACCGGAGCAGAGGCCGGGGCGACCCCGACAGCGCAAGACCGTGAGAGGGAAGAGATCCCGATTCCCAGAGGGGAGGATGAGGCCCGCATGCTGCGAGACGAGATGTTCTTGTGGGCGAGAGAAATCCACGATGAGGTCCATGCGAGCCACGTGCAGCTCACCGGGGAGTTACAGCGGCAGCTGGACGCCATCAGCGAACAGATCCAAGAGCTGCAGGGAGGCGGAATCCCCGGCGGAGGAGCACCGGTCGAGCCACCCGGCGGGGTGCCCGACCAGCCAGCAAAACCGCCCGCAGGGGGGGGGGTCCGGGACGGCCCGCCGGAGGGACCCCCGGACGGGCAACCAGTGGGACCACCAGGGGGGCAGCCGGTGGGTCCACCGGCAGGGCCGCCGCCGGGGCCGATCCCGATCCCCGTGCTCCCGCCCGGGCAACCAGCGGACCCCGCAGCACCACCTGCCCCGGGCCCATGGGGGGGGGGCGAGGAGCCGAGAGCTCCAAATCACCTTCGACGGGGACCCGGAGGAGGTGGAATACTTCACCATCCAATGCAACAGCTTCATGACCCACTGGGGCGCGAGCTTCCCCTCCGAGGCGAGCTGAGTAGACTACCTCGCCTCCAAACTGAAAGGAGCCGTGCGAAAGTGGTTTGTGGGCCTATACGCTGGGAGAAGGCCGGAGCTGACGACCATGGCGGGATTCCTCCAAGCGATGCTGAGGCAATACGGTGACCCGTTGCAAGAGGTGAAGGCGATAGCCGCCCTCAGAGGCATCGATCAAGGGGCCCGCACCATCCGGGAATACGCCACTGAATTCATGGCGCACTGCTCCAGGGTACATGGTTGGAGCGAGCAAATGAAGTACAACACATTCCAAAACAGGCTTAACGCCAACATCCTCAATCGCTGCTACCACCAAGGGAGGCCCGACACCCTGGTGGGCTGGATCCAACTGGCCTGCGAGGTGGAAACCAACCTGCAACACGTGGGGATCCGCCGCCAGCAGCAACTGGTGGGAAAGGGGGGGAAGGCGATCCGAACCCCCGTGAAACCCAAGGGGAAGAAAGCCACGGCACCAACAACGCCGACGGCCCCGCCGACAGGAAGGAGGTGCTTCAGGTGTGGAGACCTGGGGCACCTGGCGGCCAACTGCCCAGAGAAACCGCGGATCGCCACCCCTCCCCCCAAGCCAATAGCCACGGCCCCGAAGAAAGCGGGGGGAAGGGCAAAGGAGCCCAGTCGAGGCGCTGTCGCCACGTCCATGGCGATTGATGAGGATACTATAATTATTGAGGAGTCGAGCGAGGAGTCCTGGGACCCCGAGCTGGCGGGAAATGACAACGACCTGCTCTGATGGGTGCCGCGAGGCAGGTCAAAGAAGTGATGGCACCAATGACGGTGAGAATAACTGGGGAACTTTTATTTATGGCCGTGACTCTATTAAACCCCAAATTTAAACATTCCATGCACGCCCGTGCGCTAATAGACTCGGGGTGCACCAGGGAAATCATCACCCCCCGCCTGGTAGAGGCACTAGGGCTGGCCAAGTCCCCGCTCCCTCACCCGATCCAGTTCGAGCAGATGGATGGATCGGTGATGAAGGGGGAGCCATGCACTGAAGAGACGCAGGCAGTTCCGGTGGGGACAAAAGAGCACTGGGGGATAGAAGTGTTCGTGGTGGCCCCTCCTCCTCATTTGATGTGGTGGTGGGCGCGGGGTGGTTAGCAAGGCACCAACCCGACATACAGTGGGAGGCGCAGATTGTCAACTTCCCGGACTGGAGGTGCGAACACCGCCAGTGGCGGGGGGAGTGGGGCCCCAATCCTCCACCGCAGAACGAAAGACTGTGCTTAATGGTAGAGGAAGTCAAGTCGATCCCAAAGGAGTCCCAAGACTTGAGAAGGGTGTTTAGTGAGGAGGAAGCCGATGAACTGCCACCCCATCGCCCCACAGACTGTGCAATCGAACTGATACCCGGTCAGGAGCTGCCCCGGGCCAAACTGTATTCGATGGGGTGGGCAGAAAAAGAGGAACTGAGGAAATTCCTAGACAAAAACTTAAAACGGGGCTTCATTTGCCCAGCCACCGCACCCCATGCGGCCCCCGTCCTCTTCCGGAAGAAGAAGGACGGAAGTTTGAGGCTTTGCACTGACTTTCGCGGGATAAACGGGATCTCTATGTCCAACGCTTACCCGATCCCCCTGATCAAAGACTTGCTGAGCACCGTAGCCGAGGGCAAAGTGTTCACGAAACTCGATCTCCGAGACGCTTATTTCAGAGTCCGAATCAAAGAGGGGGATGAGTGGAAAACCGCGTTCAACACCCCCATGGGACAATTTGAGTACTTAGTAATGCCGTTTGGGTTGCAGGGGGCACCGGGGGTATTCATGAACTTTATAAATGAAGTGCTAGGAGAGTACCTGTATAAGGGGGTGGTGGTGTACCTGGATGACATCATTATTTATTCTAAAGACTTAAAGTCACACGTGCCCTTGGTCAGGAAGGTACTAACAATCCTGCACCAGCACAAGCTCTACGCCAAACTGACCAAATGCGAGTTCCACCAGATGGAACTAGACTACCTTGGGTTCAGAGTGTCTGGGGAGGGGCTGGCAATGGACCCCGCCAAAATTCAGGCAGTATTAGATTGGGAAGCCCCTCGAACCCGAAGGCAGCTACAATCTTTCTTGGGGTTCGCAAATTTTTATAGGGGGTTCATTAAGGGGTTCGCGCAAGTGATGTTACCGCTCATGGAGCTACTCAAGACAAAAGGGCGGGGGGAGGAGGCGAAAAAGCCCGGAGCCCGCCTAAACTGGACGCCCAGATGTCAGGAGGCGTTTGATGAATTAAAGAGACTGTTCACCAGCGAGCCTGTGTTAACCCACCCGAACGAACTAAAGCCCTTTGTGGTGCAATGCGACGCCTCCGACGTCGCGGTGGGGGCAATATTAATGCAAAGGGATGAAGGGGGGGGGGGTTGAGACCCTGTGCATATATTTCCCACAAATTTTCAAATGAACAGAGGAACTGGTCGTTGTGGGACAAGGAGGCGTTCGCAGTAACATACGCACTCAAAACATGGCGCTCCTGGCTAGAGGGAGCGCGAACCCCGTTCGAGGTCTGGACCGACCATAAAAATTTGGAAGCACTAACCGGCAGGCGCAAACTAACGGCCAAGCAAATTAGGTGGGCGGGGTTTTCCGCCAAATTTGACTTTGTGCTAAGGCACATACCCGGTTCCAAAAACGTTTTAGCAGACGCCCTCTCCCGGATGCCACAGCACGAAAGCCAGAGAGAAGTAGTAGTAGACTCACTTATCCCGCCGTCCCAGATCGCGTGGGGGTGTGTGTGTGACTACCTGATCAGAGAAAAAAAACAGCCTCCCCGAACCAGAGGGGAAAGAGAGACTGATAGCGGAGACAGAAAAGGAAGGGGGGGAGAGACCAGAGGGCGTGGAAAAGGGGGAAGGAGGGCTATGGTATTACAACGGGAAAATATACGTGCCAAAGTGTCTGAGAGGGGAGATCCTGAAGCAGTGCCACTCTAATCGATTGGCGGGGCACTTTGGGTATGTGAAGACAGTACATCTAGTAGCCCACCAGTTCTGGTGGCCGCAGATGAAGCGGGACATTTCAGAGTTTGTAGGATCCTGCCCCACCTGCATCATGGTGAAACAGAGGGGAGGGAAGCCACCCGGGCTGTTAAAACCACTACCAACGGCCTCGAGACCATGGGCGGTGGTCTCAATGGACTTCATAGTAGAGCTACCGCCCTCCCAGGGGAAAACGGTGATTTTGGTAGTGGTTGACACTTTCTCGAAGCAGGCCCATTTCATTCCATGTAAAAAGTTGCCCACGGCCAAAAAACTAGCCCACTTATTCTTCCATCACGTGGTCCGCCTTCACTCGTTCCCCGACAAGGTAATTAGTGACCGCGGGCCGCAGTTCGTTGCCAACTTCTGGCGGGAGTTCTGTAAGATCGCTGGCATGGAGCAAGGACTAAGCTCTGCCTACCACCCTCAGACCGACGGAGAGGGTGAACGGGCTGCTAGAACAATACCTACGCTGCTATATCAACTACCAGCAGACCAATTGGGTGGAGCTACTACCCTTTGCAGAGTATGGATACAACAACAGCATGCATAGCTCCACTAAAGCTTCTCCCTTTCAAATCGTAAATGGCTACGAAGGGAAACCCTTCCCCTTACTGCCGGGGGAGGAGAAGGGGTCTACTACAACCTCGTGTCAGCAGTGGTGGGAGGGGATTAAAGAGGGGTGGAAGGTGATACAGGAAAACCTGGAGAGTGCTAAAGAGGACTACAAAAAACACTTTGATCGAAAGCACTCACCTCAATGGACCTTCAAGGAAGGGGAGAGCGTATTTCTGTCAACAAAAAACCTCCCCCTTCCTCAGGCATGCCGGAAACTAGCCTACAAGTACCTGGGCCCATTCAAGATTAAAAGGGTAATCAATGAGGTCACAGTAGAGTTAGCGTTACCCAAAATGTTTAGTAAGATCCACCCTGTTTTTCATTGCAACCTTCTTCGCAAAAACCCTGGAGCTACATCCTGGCACCCTCGCCCTCCAGATCCACCACCTATTCAAGTGAAGGGCCAGAGCCACCATGAGGTCCAGGAAATCCTGGACTCCAGAGGGGGGTACTGTATTATCTCATCAGATGGAAGTACTTCCCTGACAGCTGTGATGAGTGGGTCAAGGCTAGTGATGTGCGTGCCCCTCAGCTGCTTAAGAAATTCCACCTACTGTACCCACACAAGCCCAGGGCGAAAGTTTAGGGGGGGCAGTATGTCAGAACTTGTAACTTACCTATGTGCTTAGCAAGACCTGTATCCTATTAGCCTAACTGACTCCATATTGTGAATGTCTACTAACCATGTAACTTTGCATTTCAAACAAATACTAACCACTGAAGGGTGACTGATAACCACTGGCAAACATCTGCATATGCCCTTTGAAGCTGGCAGACCAGAGAAAGACAGCGGGGTTTCTTCCTCCTTGCTTGGAGATAAGAAGCCTGGGAACAGACAACTGTCTCTCTGAGTGTGAGAAAGACTTTTATTGTTTTATGTTACCAATGTATAAGAATGCACCGATGGCCTTGGAAGCCATCAGAGTCAACTTGCTTTTTCCATGGACAAGAGTTCTTAAATAAACGGATTAACTTTTGAAACAAAGTGATGCGTTTCTTTTGAAGTTCCCAGTTCTGACAGCGGCCTCCAAATTTGAGTCAAGGGCAGCCCCATGTAGAGGGTGTTACAGGAGGTGACCGTTGCATGGATTACTGTTGCCAGGTCATCACGTTCCAGGTACAGAGCCAGCTGCCTTATCCGTCTAAGGTGGTAGAATGCGAATTTGGCAGTGGCTGCTACCTGGGCCTCCATAGTCAGCGAAGGCTCCAGGAGCACCCCTAAGCTCTTGACCCTTGGAGCTGGCACCATAGGCATCCCTTCAAAGGTCAGCAGCAGGATCTCTCCACCCAGACCACCATGACCTAAGCACAGGACCTCTGTCTTCGCTGGATTCAATTTCAGTCGATTCTGCCTGAGCCATTTCACTATGGCTTGCAATGCCAGGTCCAGATCTTCCAGGGCACAGCTGGACTGACCTCCCATCAACAGGTAGAGCTGGGTGTCATCCGCATACTGGTGACAACCCAGCCCATATCTCCGGACAATCTGGGCAAGGGGGCGCATGTATATGTTAAACAGCATTGGGGAGAGAACTGCCCCCTGAGGCACACCATATACAAGTGGGTGCCACTGGGACGATTGCCCCCTTATAGCCACCCTTTGTCCCCGACCTTGGAGAAAAGAAGTAAGCCATTGAAGGCCAGATCCCTGAATCCCCGTGTCGGCGAGGTAGCGGGCCAGTGGTTGGTGGTCGACTGTATCAAACGCAGCTGACAGATCTAACAACAGCAGCACTGCCAAGCCACCCCAATCCAGATGTCTCAAGAGATCATCCATGAGGGCGACCAGTACCGTCTCCGTCCCATGGTCTGGACGGAAGCCGGACTGAAATGGGTCTAGGACAGAAGCGTCATCAACCTTCGGCCCCCCACCTTCCATCCCCCACCAGCCCAAGGGCGCACTCAGAGGAGTGACACTGTCATCTTTATTTATTTACTTCGACATAGCCGCAGGCATCTCAGTCCAGCCTTCTCTCTTAAGTGCGCTCAGAAGAGCAATGCTGTCATTTTTCCTTACCCGCTTCAACATGGCCATGTGCATCTCAGTACAGCTTTTTCTCTCTTAAGAGAGAAGGTTGGACTGAGAGGCCCGCAGCCGTGTCGAAGCGGATAAGGAGGAAGTCGCTCCTCTGAGCATGCCGGGGGAGGGAGTGGAGCTCAGTGCTTCTCCTTTCTCATCCAAATTGCAGCCCTGTGCAAACCATGGTGAAGGTTGCAGCTGACTTTGCACAGGCGCATGCACACACATGTTGCCAATGATCACAGCTTGCAATCCCATTGTCAGTGGGTTCTGCCATGCATTCTGTACACTCAACATGTTCCCGCCTATTATGAGATTGTGTGGCTCCCATTTTTCACAGTGGCTGATATCCCCTAGTGTTCCGCAATATGGAAAACAGGGTTTCGCAGATCTTGTCAGTTCCAAAAAAAAGTCTGGTGAGTTTCATGATTGATATTGATTCCTCACGGGCATTTGCTCCAACCCCACGATTCTCCTTGCGCCGGCTGAAACCATTGATTCCCCAGTAGTTGCTCTGCGGGCGCCTCTTGCTTCATGGCTCGTTCCCATTTCCATCACAGCAAGAGGATGCTGGTTTTTTGGAATTCTGGTTGCTGTGATGGGAATGGGAAGGAGCGGCAAAACAAGAGGTACCATGGATTGACTGGTGGGGAATTGATGGCTTGAGCCAACGCAAAGAGAAGTGTGGAGCGGAGCAAATGCTGGTGAGGAATCAGTCTGGGTTTCCCCCCCCCCCTTTGACTGCCTTCCTTTTTGTTCCCTTTCATTCAACAAACTAACCCTAAAATGCATTTACAGAACCTGGGCCACAATGATTTAAATGGAAGGTGCTTGCTGGATGCAACTGTGCAGCTGTGATAGGGCAATTGCATAATATTTTTCAACTTTGGATGCCACAAGTGATATTCCCCCCTGATTTAGAAAAGTGCATTTTTAAATTGTAGCTTACACTGGAGGAGGGGGAAATGGTGGGCATAGAATCTGAAGTCAAGAATAAAGGTGTACTGCTCTGAAAATCTACAGTAGTAAGATATGTACACATAATGGGCCGTTGTTTTGTTATGGCCAGAAGGCCAGTCTATTGAAAGAAAGGAGTTCTGGACGAGTGGGTCTGAGAAGCAAGCATTTTATTGCATGGTTTGCAAAGCATGGGGAAATCAGGGCAAGTAAACCCACCCAAAAATCCAAAGTCTGCATCGCAGTGCAGCTGATTTTAAGCCTTCCTTGTCCCGCCTAGTCTGGCTCTGCTGACCAATCGGCCAACAGCCTCACAATCTCTTTGTCCTATTCCGTACACTCTATCATACGCACACCCCATGTTTCTTCCCCCCCTCTCTGTCCCCCTTAAGATATGCTTTGGCGCTTTTACGGCCGTTAAACCCCAAGCTTCATTTTCCTACTTTTGGCTCACTTTGAGCTTTGTTTCTTTGTTCCGAAGCATAGGATGTAAGCCCTTATCTATTGGCGGCTAAGCGATGCTCCCTACTGCATAACTGCTTGACTATGCTACATGTATGTCCAGGTGTCTTATATCACAAAATAAAACATAATTTCCTCTAGTCTTTCTACCTTATCAGTTTCAGAGAACTGATTATTAGCATTACTTTCCGTTTCAGGAAATGTCTGAGATAATCGTTTTAAAGCACTTTCAGTTTTGCTTTCTATTGAAAGTTTAATCAAGACCTATAATGATTATTTGTGTAGGTGGTGTTTTTTCACTATCACTGATAGTGGGTATCACCGATACTGGGAGAAAGTCAATGACCTGAGGTTGAGAAAACACCAAGTCACATCTGTCAATACTTTTCTTTAATGGTTCTGTCTGTACAAATCATTTCTTTGTTTCCTCCTATATACCTGTTTTCATGGAACACCAAGAAAGTTGAGAAGGTTATGGATTGGTGCGTTCTGTCGGGAATATTCTAGCAAAAATATGATATCAGGAAGTAATTGCGTTTTACTGGTTCATTTTGAATATATAGATACAGCAAAGAGAAATGTTCCACTCCCAGGCCAGTTCCAGAAAGATGAGCCTGCCTGCCTCCCTGCCTGCAGGTTGCTGCAACAAGTCGCTGTCAATTTGCATTCTGTGAAGCAGAAGGGAATAAGCAGGAGGCCGCAAACAGTGTGGTGAACAGTGCCTAGGGCTCCCTCCCTTTCCATCCATCTGCAAATGTCCCCACAGACTACACATCCTTTCTTGACATGCAAGCCTCCTCACAGGCCCCCTTTCCTTGATATCACTGGCTGACATGTGCAGCTGGTAGTGCTGCTACTGTGGCCATCATGACTGCTGCCACTCTATCATCCTCATGTACTTCCCCATCAGTGATGGGAACCTGGGAGTATGTTGTAGAGCATTGCATGTAAATATGTCTGGAATCATCTCTCCTGATATGTCCCGCAGTGAGCATTGTGCTGTATGAATAATAATATTCTGGTGGTTCCCGGTCCAAAAAATATTTACCTAGCCTCAGCTTGGGCCAGGTGAAACACCCTTGCAGACACGAGCTGGGCCCTGTGGAATTTGATTTAGTTCCATAGCGCCTGTAAAACAAATGTTTCTCCAGGCATATGGCTGAGGCAGCAAAGTCCCCATCTGAACTGGCCTCCCTCAGTTCCCCTCTCCACCCTCTGTTCTGCCATTGTAGCTTCCACTGACACGCAGACTGCACAAGCTAACTTTGAATGATTTGTTATCTGTGCCTAAATTGCCCTTTTTTATCTTTATTATAGTACTCATTTGTTTTTAATAACTAACCTACACGGTTGTTTTTACCTAGGGTTGCCAATCCCCAGGTGAGGGCAGGGGATCCCCTGGTTTGGAGGCCCTCCCCCCGCTTCAGGGTCATCAGAAAGCGGGGGGAGGGGAGGGAAATGTCTGCTGGGAACTCTATTATTCCCTATGGAGATTTATTCCCATAGAAAATCATGGAGAATTGATCCACAGGTATCTGGGGCTCTGGGGGGGCTGTTTTTTGGGGTAGAGGCACCAAATTTTCAGTATAGGATCTAGTGCCTCTCCCCAAAATACCCCCCAAGTTTAAAAGAGATTGGACCAGGGGGTCCAATTCTATGAGCCCCAAAAGAAGGTGCCCCTATCCTTCATTATTTCCTATGGAAGGAAGGCATTGAAAAGTTGTGTCGTCCCTTTAAATGTGAGGGCCGGAGCTCCCTTTGGAGTTCAAGACTGCTTGTGACAGTCTTGATCTTGGCTCCACCCCTAATGTCTCCTGGCTCCACCACCAAAGTCTCCTGGCTCCACCCCCAAAGTCCCCAGATATTTCTTGAATTGGACTTGGCAACCCTATTTTTACCGTTGTTGTTATCCGCTCTGAGCCTTGTTGTGCAGGGGAGGGAAGTATATTAAATCAATCAGTAGGGAAGGGCAGCAGGGTAACAGAGGCAGCAGGGAGCTGCATGAAGCCCTGGTAGCTGCCCGCTTTAGGATTTGTTGATGCTGACCCTGCCCCTGCCAAGAAAGTTTAGAAAAGTCAGGTATTGGGCAGCTCTCTAGCCCTTCTTCCATCCATCATCAGTCATCCTTGCCTCTTCCCCTACTTTGCAAGATAGGTTTCTGCATATGGGTCTGTGAATGTCCTGAATTAGTAGATGCAAGGCTTTTTTTTTTTAGCGGGAACGCACAGGAACACAGTTTTGGCTGCCTTGGCATCAAGGGATGTGGCCTAATGTGCAAATGAGTTCCTGCTCGGCTTTTCCTACAAAACAGGCCTGTGTGAAGCAATGACAGTGTCAAGGGGTGTGGCCTAATATGCAAATAATTTCCTGCTGGATTTTTTCCCTACAAACAAAGCCCTGAGTAGATGCCCTGAATGCTTGTCTAGAGGTAGTTGGGCTGAAGCCCAACGAACTGGACAAAAACTAGGTGCTGTTGTTTGAAAATATAATGGGCTGTGGAGGTTGCCTGTCCTGGACATAGCTGCCATTCCTCTGAAATATTAGGTTTGATTGGGGGGGGGGGGGTGCCTACAAGGGAACTCTTAGTTTCCTCAATGGTGTATAGCACGTTTGGCCAAGTGTTCCTGGTCTCCTTGCTGGAAAGATGTGGCCTGTCCTCAGTTTGGGCTCTGATCACCTTCAGATTACATTATTGCAAAGAATGCTCTATAAAGCTGCATTGATAAGACTTCCCAGAAGCGTTAGCTTGTGCAAAGGTTGCCTGCTGGTATAGTGTAATAATAACTTGCAGTTTATATGTCCTCTCAGGCACAATTCCAGGTGCAATACAACCCTAAGCTACCTGGGACTGGGATATTTCACAGGCCATTTCATGGAACTGAACTTAGGTGGCTCCCTGGGCCGACCCTCAGCATCCATGCAATCTATGAGTACCCATGTAATGAGGAATTAAAAATGTCCCAAGGGCTATGTTGCTGGAGTTGCTAGTCACTCCAATGTTCTCACTGTGCAGTCTGGACACTGGAAGGTTGTCTGTCATTTCTTCCCCCTCTGCTGAATGGCTATTGGATACATAGCAGCACCTATTCTGTAATGGCTTAGATATGTCAGCTCTTTAATGACCTTTGGGAATTTTCATACAATGAATGCTTTAGTTATTTCCTGAATTACCTTCCTCTTTGTCATTGAATGATTCAACATATTACGTATTTAACCGAGAACCCATTTCCCCATTCTTTTTTTAGACAGTGATTTAGTGGATTAATGTAAAACCAGAAAATCAATTTTTGAAAACAACAATTGTTCACAGACTGAAAACAAAAGGGTGGAAGGCTCCAGTGTCTTGGAGACAGAAGCCAAAAAACAGAAGACTGCTTTAGGAATGGGATCCCTGGATGGGCAGAGGCAGCTCTGCCCACCATACTTTTTTCATGTCCTTTTATAAGTGGACTAATCCCTACCTCACTCCTCATACCTTCTTTCTTCCTTCCTCCATGGTTTTTTGTCACCCCAGATCTCTGTTGCTAGCTCAGTGGGGTAGGCAGCGATGACTCCTATGCCCCTCTCAGCCTCCTGCTCTGTGGAGACGGTAGCAACAACTACCACTTTTCCTCCCACTTTTCCAGCTCTTGGGGGTGGAGTAACAACTCTCGTAAACCCTGCAGCCTCCATAAGTGTTAACTCAGTGGGGAGCAATGTCTCCTAGGCCCTCCCCTCTCCTCTGATTTTGCTGCCCCAAAAGCTATTGGAAGGCAGAGAGCAACAGCTCCTGCTCCTTCTCCTGCCCTCCCCCTCCTTCCATGCGGCAACTGTGGCGGTGACTTGCCTAACCTCCCACCTGCCCACCACCTCAACAGCTGTAATGACCCCTCCCACTATTAAGAGTTTTGTCCGCATGTGCACAGACAATGCTCTTTGGGGAGGGAGGGTTTTAAACTCCCTCTCCTCCATTGTTTGAAGTGTTTAGATTTTTCTGCAAACCTAGGGGCAGGGTTGGAAAATACCTGGGGATTTGGGAGGGGAGCCTGAGGAGGGTGGGGTTTGGGGAGGGACTTCAGTGGAATACAGTGCTATAGAGTCCCACTTCCAAAGCAGCCAGTTTCTCCAGGTGAACTGATCTATATTTCCTGGAGATCAGCCGGAATTCCAGGAGATTTCCAGCCATCATCTGGAGCACTCCTAGGGGCACTCCAAATTTGTAGAAAAATCTTCTGTGTAAAAGTCCCTGCTCCATGAATTTAAGTTTCTGTGAATCAGGATACTTGTGCCCATCAGAATATAAATATTTATTTCCTTCCATACCATCTTGCTATTCTCCCCTGTGTCTGATCAAAGATCAAAGCTTTAGGCTGTAGATTCTGTATGTCAAATCTGTTTTCCCCCCTTCCTTCTAGGTTTCTAGACACCAAGCAAGGGCACTCAGCCAGATAAACATCTGTGAACTGTGAGAATAGATCAAGACGGAAAGAACCTTCCTTCTGTTGTTCAATACGAAAAGTAGTATGTATTATATAAAACAGTTTCATTGCAATAAAAGAGGAAAGTTTCCTGATTCTCAGTGATATTGTTGAAAGATTATCTGAAGTCGCCAGAATGGCCAATCTACAAAAAAGAAAGCAATGAGTTCATTGTCCTTTCTTCAGAACCGTGGGATGCAAAAAACAGAGAGTGCTACTTGGTGGTAACTTTATTGAGGTGCGTATAATTGAAATACACAGCAAATGTGTTGGTGCCCCTAGGATGCACAATTTGTGAAGCAGGAAACATTTTTAGAACTATCTGGTGGGTCACCCTCTGCTCAGCTCTCTGTTTCCCTATTTGGCTTGGACTTTTGGGTGCCTAAGGAATTTGGGACTTCATTGTGCTATGATTACTATGAAAGGTAACACACAACCAGATCATCTTACTTTGTTTCTCTTCTCCAGCACATCTCTGTGTAGTTTTAAATATTTCACACAAAGTATAGGTCTAAACAGCCTCTGTTGTAATGTTGCCAACCTTCCAGAACAAAAGACTAATAGCACTGTGTGAATACTATCACATCAAAGAGGTGTTTGTATTGCAATAATTATTATCAAGATACAAGCCTTTAGAAAATTCACAATATGATCCAGAATGCAAACACTACAAAGAGTTGCAACGTTGAAAATTCAAACAAGTAAAAGCTTGTTGTAAGACTATAATGTTTAACAAGGTGTCATAAACCTCATAGTGAACTTCTATAAGTGGGATACCATGTTTGAAAGGCTGAAACTTTATTGGAGATTCCCTCATCTAAGTGCTATATACCTATGAGAAATATATGAGGTTTATTACACCTTGTTCTATATTATATAAAAGTTACTGAAAACTTCATACAGTTTACAACTGAGCCTGTTAAAACCTGAGGAAGGCATACAGAAATGAGATTATACCAGTTCTTGTAGTTTTACAAGTTTTTGCTTGGGACAGTTGGTCACATCGGAGGATGTAGACATCTGATCCCACACTCCGTCCTCTGACCCCCTGAAATCCCTCTCCGATGCATCAAAAATCCTGCTAAAAACATCCCAACACATGGGGAAGACAGGCCTGCCTAAAGTAGCTAATATTAAAAGCCCTTTAAGTTTGTTTTTTTCCACCTAAATTACCTCAGCCTGAGAGAGGCCTGAACAAAGCAGTAACAGCTAACCAGACCGTTAACCCGAACAGTCCTGAAACGCCGGGTTTTGACGCTGCATCAATGAAATTTATTAAAGACTCTATTAAATCATCTATTAAAGCCAAGGAAGAATCCTTGTTTCAGACTATCTCAGATAAGATCGCTTCGTTGTTACAACCTGTTATTTTACAAATAAATAAATAAATAAACTTTACAAATAACTGAACTTACTGCTTAAGTCTCTTCCATAGCACAGATCGCTGATTCTGCTTATAACAACAGTTTAATGAACCAGGAAACAGGTCAGAGGGCACAGGAAGAGATGATCAATTTGAAGGACAGAACTATACTTCCTGAAGGGTCGGTGAGACAAGGAAATATTAAATTTCGTGGGTTTGCCGAGGGCACTGAGAATTCTACAGATTTAACTGTCTTTATGGGGCAGTGGCTAGCCTCCATTTTAACGTTGGAACAGGGCATTTTTCCAACCACCTCAAGGGCTTATAGACTGCGTTCTGTTAATGCTTCAAAACGAACTCTGCCAAGAGATATTGTGGTAACTTTTCTGGATGCTAGAGTTAGAAGGTCACTTCTGAATGTGGCAAAAGAAAAAGGATTCCTGCTGTACAATGACTGTCAGATCTTAGCATTTCCAGATATTTCACCTACAGCGCTCCAAATGAGACGTTTGCTGAAACCTGTTACCAAAAAACTGCAAGAAAATAAAATCAAATATCACTGTATTCCAACTGGAAAACCGATGGTCTCTCTCTTAAGTCATCATCTTTTTAAGTGTAACCGCTAAGTGAAATTTGTGATTTTGTAACTTCTATAGATTTCTTCACACATGGTTGCTGTTCATCATAACATGTATTTTTTCTCTCATTATATTTAAGAATATGTATTATATACATGGGTTTGATGCCTAGGAGTTAGCAAGAAGATGTAATTGATTTAGGGTTGCCAAGTCCAATGTAAGAAATATCTGGGGACTTTGGGGGTGGAGCCAAGAGACATTAGGGGCGGAGCCAGGAGCAAGGGTGTGACAAGCATAACTGAACTCCGAAGGGAGTTCTGGCCGAAGGGGGCTTGGAGCCCAGCCCAGCCCAGACGCCCCCTCCTCCCCGCGGGAGCCACCGGAGGGGGGGGAGCAAAGCCAAAAGCGGCCAGCCCTGCCAGCCAGCCTGCCGCCCCACAGCAGCCCGCCGCCCCTGCCACTCACCGGGCCATGTTCTCCACGACGCACACTGCCCGCGTCCCCCCCACCCCAGCCCCAGGCCGGCTGCTGCTGCCAGTCATTGGCCGCCCGCCCGCCCAGCCCCTCGGGGGGCCAGCCCAGCCCAGCCAGCCAGCATAGCAGCTCTTGCCGTCCCGCCGGGGATGGGACCAACGTCAGAAAGGGGGTGGCCCAGTCAGCCACGGCCGAAGGGGGCTCGGAGCCCAGCCCGGCCCAGACGCCCCCTCCTCCCTGCGGGAGCCGCCGAAGGGGGGGTGAGCAAGGCCAAAAGCGGCCAGAGGGCGGCCAGCCTGGGACAATCGCCGCGGTCCCGCCGCCCTTGCCACTCACCGGGCCACGCTCCTTGGCACCATTTCCCCCCTCCCCCCGCTTCCGTTTTTTTGGGGGAGTGGGGGAAGAGGCTGGAAACCCTGGGTTCCCCCGCCAGGGCGGGAGGGTTGGGAAGCCTATATTGACTCCCAGAAATCAAAGCTGTTTATATCACTCTCCCTAGTAATGTATGATAAATTTAGTATTCACCAAGGAGACAGCTTTCATTAGAGTATTATCATTATTTTTACTTTGCTTAATTCAAATCCAAGCTTTTTATATAATCTCCTCAGCGAACTGGTGCTCAGATATTTATTAAGTATGCTTGTTGGTTTATTAGAAATGAGACATTATAATAGGAATAGAAATAATATCCATGCTCTTTATGTACCTCTCCTCAATATAGTAGTTAAGAGATCTCATTAGAGTGTTTTCATTACTTTCATGTCTTATATTCCAAATTCAAGTTTTAATTTGAGTCTACTCGTGAGACTGATGCTCTATGATTGGTTAAGTATAGGTCTAGGAGGTTATATAATGGAAAGAATAATATATCGAAGCCTTTTTTGTGACTCTTCTCTGTATAGTGCAGAAGTCATATTACCAGCTTTTTTGTTAGTTTCCAAGGAATTATATGTATGTAATCATCCCCTGTATGAATAAGCTGCTTTGATATATTGTAACTGCTTTTTCAGTAGAAGTCTAAGAAGCCCCTATCTGAGTACTTCAGAAACTTACTAAGCACCTTGTTTTCAGATGAATCTTCTTACTGTAAGTCTTTTGGTAACTTTGTTCAATTACATAGCTTCAGGGTTTTTTTTTTAAAGGTATCTTCCTCACAGAGTTAGGTTTAATTACTAGCATGCATTGCAAAAAGTAAGAGGGAGAGGTTTTAGTCCCCTGTTCTCCAAGCTTTTTATGTGACTTTCCTCTGTATAAAAGCTTGCACTACTTCTAAGTGATTTGCCAACTCCAAGCTTTATACATGCACCCCCCTGTATGTTCAGGACAGTGTGTACAAGGTATTAAGATTTCTGGTAACTGACATTGTGAAATTAGCACTTCAGTTAAGTTATTTATTACTCCAAGCTTTTTATGTGACTCTCCTCTGTATAAAAGCTTGTGGTACTTATAAGTGTATTGTCAACTCCAAGCTTTATATATACATCCCCCTGTGGGTTCATGATAGCATGTACAAGGTATTAAGATTTCTGGTAACTGGCATTGTGCAATTAGCACTTCGTTTGAGTTGTTTATTGCTCAAAACTTCACATTCATATATTCATTCCACTGGTGTTATGTGGAAATATATTTATAGGGAACTAGCATTATCTGGAGAGGGTTGGGGGTGGGGAGAGGGGGTATAAGGGAAGGGATCTACTGTCTCAGTGTTGTATTAGTTCATTTCTTGATTAGTTTTACTTTAGGAATCTGTATAAAGTACAGATATTAGGGTTAGTAGCAAGTATTAGTTTTCCAAGAGTGTCAGAGGTTGAAACTTATTTGATATTATCATTAGCACTTTATCAGTTGTTAAGCCTTTTAAAGTGCTAAACATAGTATGTCTAACAGCTACCAAATTCTGTCTCTAAATGTTCGTGGTCTTAATAATGGTATCAAACGTCATAGAATACTTTTCCACATTTTAAAATTCAAACCACATATTACCTTTCTTCAAGAACTCATATCAAATCTAACGATACTTCTATTTTGAAATCCTCATGGTTTGGCTATCTATTCCATGCTGCTGGTTCCTCAAAATCTAGAGGTATGGCAGTACTACTTGCAAAATCTATCCGTTTTGAATTTCAGGACTTATAAATTGACCCTCAAGGATGCTTCATTTTTGTAAAAGGACATCTTGACAGTCACTTGGTAACACTAGGGGCAATTTACGCACCCAGTACACTCCAAATTAAATTCCTGAGACATACTTTTAAAATTCTGCAAGACTTTAAAGAAGGGGAAGTTATTTTAGGTGGGGATTTAAACTATATCTCTGATAAATTCTTTGATAGATCAAGTCCCAGAAAGCTAAAATACTCCTCTCAGTCTTCACAAACATTATTACATTCTTTATTGCAACAACATTCGCTTTGTGATATTTGGATACTTAAAAATCCATTTTTGAGAGATTACACATTCTATTCACAGAGATTTCAGTCATATTCCTGAATAGATTTTATTTTAATTTCTCAAACACTGATAGATAAAATTTCAAAGGCAGATATTGAAATTAAGGCTTGGTCTGACCACTCTCCATTATCTTGTTTTTTAAACTCTTTTGTGCAGCAACCCAAAGAAAAAAGATGGCTCTTGAACTTAGGTATATTTAGGCAAGATAAAATTAGGCAGGAAATAACTAGTGATATTATCAATTTCTTCAAGGAGAATTCCCCAAATGACACCTCACATTCAGTGACATGGGAAGCTTTTAAGGCAACTCTCAGAGGATGACTCATTTCAGTAAATTCTTATTTTAAAAGAATGCAATTAGTCTGTTAATAACCAATATTAAGGCTCTGGAAGCACAACACAAAATTTCAGGAAGTAAAGTAGTTTGCCAAAAATTATTGGCTGAAAGAAATCTTCTAGAAACTTTAGAAAATGACTGCATACAGAAAAATTTAATTTATACCAAACAAAGATATTGGATTAGGTCTCATAAATCCTTGAAGTTTCTTGCGTGGAAGGCCAACGAACAAAAAAAGGCTAGGCATATCTCCTCAATTAAAGATACAAGTGGTGATGTCCACACTTTATCAAAATCAATTATTCAAGGCATTTTCACTTAGTACTCCAAACTTTACTCTTCTATTCATCCGGACATAGGAAAAATAGAGGAGTATTTAGAGAAACTTAATATTATTTTAAAAATCTCTCTTGAGCATAAGAATATAATGGAATCAGAGATCTCCACAAAAGAAATAGAAATTGTAATCTCGCAGCTAAAAAATCAAACAACTCCTGGCAATGATGGCTTCCCCCCTGAATTTTTTAAGTTATTTAAAAGGGAGTTAACTGAACCATTAAGAGGGTTGTGTAACTCTATTCTAAATACAGGCATAATGCCAGAAACATGGTTCCAAGCCAATATTATAGTTATCTCTAAACCAAATAAAGATCCATTATATCCATCTACGTATCGCCCAATTTCTCTTCTGAACTCAGACAATAAAATCTTCACTAAAATTCTTGCAATTAGGTTAAAAACAATTCTTCCTTCGTATATTAATGTGGATCAAACCGGTTTTCTCCCTAATCGAAACCTCACTGATACTATTCGTAAGACTATTAATATTATTTAATATGGTAAATTACAAAAAGAATTACTAATTTTGTCACTAGGCGCAGAAAAAGCTTTCGATAGTGTGGAAATCCCTTACCTCCTCAAAGTCATAGACCTTATGAATTTTGGCCCTAATTTCAGAAATGCAATAGAAGCTTTGTACAGGAATCCCATAGCCACACAAAAAATTAACTGTCTTTCTTCTCAACCGCTACATATTCAGAAAGGAACTAGGCAAGGCTGTCCCTTGTCCCCTCTTCTCTTTATATTGGCACTGGAACCGCTAGCGGAAGCTATTCATCAAGACTCTGAAATTGCTGGAATCTTGATGGGTGACAAACAATACAAAACTGCTATTTATGCTGATGACCTAATAGGTTTTTTAGCCAACCCAATACAATCTATCTCTGCTTTGCAAAATTTGTCTTCCACCTTTTCCTCCATATCTGGTATCTCTTTCAATAGAGATAAATCTGAACTATACCCAATTCGAATTCACCAACATATTCTAAAGGTCCTTAAGTCTTTGGGATATAATAAATGGACGACCACTTCTTGGAGACTCCTAGGAATCCAGATTCCTCTGGATCTTTCGAACTTGATTCATTATAATTTTGATAAATTACTCGATTCAATAAGCACTCAACTAAAAAGTTGAGATAAACAGAATTTTTCATGGCCTGGTAGGTATTTCTTAATTAAAAACTTCATTCTCCCAAAAAATTTGTTCCTGTTTCAAGCTCTTCCTATTCTTATTCCTAATTCTTCTATTAGGAAATGGCAAAAGACTCTTAACAAATTTTTATGGTCCAACAAAAAGGCTAGAATATCTCATAAAACATTGATCCGACAGTCGGCTAGAGGTGGTATGGATTTTCCGGACTTACAAAACTACTATGTTGCTAAAGCTATTGCTATATTACTTTATAGGGATAACTTAGATTGGGAACAAATAGAATCCTCATACTTAACCCTGTATGATAAAGAAGATTAGTTATGGAATGCAAAATTTAAAGCACAGACTAAGTGGACTGAAAATCTGTTCCTGAATTCCTTTTTCACAATCTGGCAAAGATATAAAGATAGGCTGGTGTCGGATATATCAGTATATACTTCGTTCTTAAACCAGGATTGGTTCTCATTAGGCCAGAACCATAATTTTATCAAACATTGGAGAGCGACAGGTTGTAACCGTCTTATCGACTTGCTACATAAAAATGAAGCAGTTTTTACAGAAGAAGATAGGTTTGGAAATTCACTGGTTTCAATACCTGCAAGTTAAGCACATTTTTCTCCCCTCAAATTCAAGTAATGCATACTCGCCCCTTAACAGTTTTTGAGGCTTTGCTCAAGGACTTGAAGGGTGATTCTAAAGATATGTTATCCAAATTATACAAAGTTCTGCTTAATACATCTGAAACTAAACCTCTAAACTATCCGGCTAGTTGGGTCAAAGACATTAATAAACATACCGATAGCTTTCAGTGGAACACAATTTGGTCCTCATATGGTAACAAATCTAATATTTTAAATATTAAATTCCAATTTGTAAAAAATCTTATGAGGTGGTATTGGTCTGCAGCTAGGTCACATAAATTTGTCCCTTCTATTGCACCTAGTTGCATTAAAAATTGTGGTGAGGTTGCTTAATTTATACATGGATGGTGGACGTGTAAGCATATTTCAAAATTTTGGAAACAAATCCAATTTCAGATCAAACTTATTACAGGCTACTTTCTCCCTCTAAAACTTGATGTATATCTTTTACACAATTGGAAAGACCATGCGCTTAACAAAGGTACTGTTGAATTAATTAATATTTTGATTGCAGCAGCTAGAATGACGATAGCCAAAATGGGTAAACTCTTCTCCACCTTTATTAGATCAATGGTTTCATAGGCTGTGGGAATGGTTTGTTCTGAATAAAATTGCATGCAATTCTTTTGATTTTTAAATTGAGCAATATGAACATCGTGTGGTAGCTGTCTGGTTTCCTCTGGTATTTAACTGAATATGACATTGTACCTAACAATTCATTCTACAAAAAACTGATCTATTTTTGATCTGTATTTAATTTTTGTTTTGTCCTTGTTTACTGTGATTTTCATATGTCAGATTTGAGGTATGCTAAATTGTTGACACTTGGTAATTATTTTATGTAAAGGATAAATAAACTTTATTATTGTGGGGGGGAAAGTTTTTGCTTCTTTGAATTTTCAACATTGCAACTCTTTATAGTGTTTACATTCTGGATCATATTGGCCAATTCCATGGTAGCCTTTTAATGCTGGTTCAGCCCTGTCTCCAAACTGACATTCTATACTTGAATCATGGAATCATAGAAAACAACACTATTAGTTTATGATTCCATGATTCTAGTGTAGAAGATCAGTTTGGGGACAGGGCTGAACCAGGATTAAAGGTCTAGTGCAGAACTGTGAATTTTCTGACTTTTTGAATGTCTGTATCTTGATAATAATTATTGCTATACAAATATTGTCCTGGGTGAGTGGGCGTCAACATGGCAGATGAGGTTCAATTTGGCCAAGTGCAAAGTAATGCACATTAGGGCCAAGAATCCCAGCTACAAATACAAGTTGATGGGTTGTGAACTGGCAGAGACTGACCAAGAAAGAGATCTTGGGGTCGTGGTAGATAACTCACTGAAAATGTCAAGACAGTGTGCGTTTGCAATAAAAAAAGGCCAACACCATACTGGGAATTATTAGGAAGGGAATTGGAAACAAATCAGCCAGTATCATAATGCCCCTGTATAAATCGATGGTGTGGTCTCCTTTGGAATACTGTGTACAATTCTGGTCACCGCACCTTAAAAAGGATATTATAGCATTGGAAAAAGTCCAGAAAAGGGCAACTAGAATGATTAATGGGTTGGAACACTTTCCCTATGAAGAAAGGTTAAAAAGCTTGGGGCTTTTTAGCTTGGAGAAACGTCGACTGTGGGATGACATGATAGAAGTTTACAAGATTATGCATGGGATCTCTCTCTCTCTCGGCTTGACTTCACGAACGAAGATTTAAGAAGGGTGCAGTAGTCCATGTCTGCTGCAGGCTCGCTGGTGGCTGACAAGACCAATGCGGGACAGGCAGATCCGGCCACAGTGGCTGCAGGGAAAAGTCTGATTTGGAGTTGGTGCTGTAGCAGTGCGATTCTTCCTCAGTCTCCTTTTGTCCTCAAGACCAGCTATGCGTGCGTTCTCAAAGGAAGAGACAGTCTGGTGGATGGTGTGCCTCCATGCTTTGCGATCTGAGGCTAGGTCAGACCACTGGTGATGGTTGATGCGACAGGTGCCAAGGGATTTCTTCAAGGAGTCCTTGTACCTCTTCTTTGGTGCCCCTCTATTCCGATGGCTGGTGGAAAGTTCACCATACAGAGCAATCTTGGGAAGGCGGTGGTTTTCCATCCTAGAAATATGCCCTGCCCAGCGCAGCTGCGTCTTCAACAGCAGTGCTTCGATGCTTGTAACCTCCGCCCTCTTGAGGACTTCAGTGTTGGTCACAAAGTCACTCCAGTGGATGTTGAGGATGGTGCGAAGGCAGCGCTGATGAAAGCGCTCAAGGAGTCGCAGGTGATGACGGTATAAAACCCACGATTCAGAGCCATAGATGAGGGTTGTCATCACAACCGCTTTGTAAACTTTGATCTTTGTGCCTTTTTTCAGATGCTTGTTGCTCCACACTGTTTGTGTAGTCGGCCAAATGCACGGTTTGCCTTTGCCAGCCTGTTGTCAATCTCCTTGTCGATCTTGGCATCTGAGGAGATGATGCACCCCAGGTAGCTGAACTGCCAGACTGTCTTCAGAACTGATTCACCCACAGTGATGCAGGGAGGGTGATAATCTTCCTGGGGTGCAGGCTGGTGGAGAACTTCTGTCTTCTTCAGACTAACTTCTAGGCCGAATAGCTTGGCAGCCTCTGCAAAGCAGGACGTCATAGGCTGCAGAGCTGATACCGAGTGGGAGACGAGTGCAGCATCATCAGCAAATAGTAGCTCTCGGATGAGTTTTTCCATTGTCTTGGAGTGAGCCTTTAGTCGCCTAAGGTTGAACAGGCTGCTATCGGTGCGAAAGCGGATGTAGACACCATCGTCATCACCTAGATCTACTGCGGCTCTTTGAAGCATCATGCTAAAGAAGATCGTAAAGAGAGTTGGCGCGAGAACGCAGCCTTGCTTTACACCTGTGCCTATTGGGAACAGCTCCGAGAGGTCGTTGCAGTGTCTGACTTGGCCTCGCTGGTCTTCATGTAGCTGGATGATCATGCTAAGGAACCTTGGGGGACATCCTAAACGTTCCAAGATTTGCCACAAGCCTTTCCTGCTAACGGTATCGAAAGCTTTGGTAAGGTCGACAAAAGTCACATATAGACCCTTGTTCTGTTCCTTGCATTTCTCTTGGAGCTGCCTGAGAACAAATACCATGTCGGTGGTGCTCCTGTTAGCTCTGAAGCCGCACTGGCTCTCTGGGAGGAGTTCTTCTGCAATGGTGGGCACCAGTCTGTTCAGGAGTATTCTGGCAAGGATTTTGCCTGCGATGGAGAGAAGGGTTATCCCCCGGTAGTTGGAGCAGTCTGACTTTTCTCCTTTGTTCTTGTGTAGAGTGATGATGATTGCATCGCGAAAGTCCTGTGGTAGTTTGCCTTGTTCCCAGCAGGTGACAAGTACTTTGTGAAGTGTGCTATGTAGTACTGTGCCCCCATGCTTCCAGATCTCTGGTGGGATTCCATCAACTCCCGTTGCCTTGCCACTTTTCAGTTGCTTGATGGCTTTAACAGTCTCTTCTAGGGTGGGGATCTCATCCAACTCTGTTTTCACTGGTTGAAGTGGGGTGAGGTGGATTGCTGAATCTTGAACTACGTGGTTGGCACTGAAGAGAACCTGAAAATACTCCGACCACCGGTTCAGTATGGATGCCTTGTCTGTGAGGAGCACTTGGCCGTCTGCACTACACAAGGGACTCTGAGCCTGATATGATGGGCCATATACTGCCTTCAGGGCTTCGTAGAACCCTCTTAAATCACCAGTGTCTGCACACAGCTGGGTTTTCTCTGCAAGCTTGGTCCACCACTCGTTCTGAATGTCTCGAAGCTTGCACTGGAGGTTGCTACATGCAGCGCGAAAGATTGCTTTTTTCCCGGGACAGGAGGGCTGAGCAAGATGTGCTTGGTAGGCAGATCTCTTTTTCGCTAGTAATTCTTGGATCTCTTGATTGTTCTCGTCAAACCAGTCCTTGTTTTTCCTTGTGGAGAACCCGAGGACTTCTTCAGAGATCGACAGGATGGTAGTTTTTAGATGTTCCCAGAGTGCTTCTGGAGAAGGGTCTGTGGGGCAACTGGGGTCCTCAATTCTTGACTGGAGTTTTGCCTGGAAGGCAGCTTTAACTTCGGCTGACTGAAGGCTGCCAACCTGAAGCTTCCTCCGAGGGATACCTCCTCTCCTGGGTGTGGGTTTAAAGTGAAGACGGAGATTGCAGCGTACAAGACGATGATCCGTATGACATTCCGCACTGGGCATTACTCGGGTGTGTAAGACATCTCGAAGGTCTCTCTGGCGCACCAGAATGTAGTCGATAAGGTTCCAGTGCTTGGACCGTGGGTGCATCCAGGTTGTCTTCAGGCTGTTCTTCTGCTGAAATATAGTGTTGGTGATGGTGAGCTGGTGCTCCGTGCAGAATTCTAGCAGGAGGCGCCCGTTATCATTGCAGTTGCCAATGCCGTGTTTGCCAAGTACTCTTTTCCAGGCTTCCGAGTCTTTACCTACTCTGGCATTGAAGTCGCCAAGAATGATCACCTTGTCCTCTGTAGGGGTCTTCCGTATGAGGTTGCGTAGATCAGCATAGAACTTGTTCTTTTCTGCAGGATCTGCTTGAAGGGTTGGGGCATACACACTGAAGAGTGTTGCATGCTGCTTGTTTTGAAGTGGGAGGCGCATGGACATGATGCGATCTGAGTGACCTGTTGGCAGGTTTTCGAGTTTGGAGGCAATGGAGTTCCTGACCATGAAGCCAACGCCAGAAAGTCGGCTCTCAGCCTTTGACTTACCCGACCAGCAGAGGGTATAGCCAGCACCATGTTCTTGAAGACTACCTTCCTCAGGGAAACGGACCTCACTGAGAGCTGCTATGTCAATATTCAACCTGAGAAGTTCGTGGGCAGAAGAACTGAGAAGTTCATGGGATGGAGAAAGTAGAGAAAGAAGTCCTTTTCTCCCTTTCTCACAATACAAGAACACTTGGGCATTCGATGAAATTGCTGAGCAGACAGGTTAAAATGGATAAAAGGAAGTACTTCTTCACCCAAAGGGTGATTAACATGTGGAATTCACTGCCATAGGAGGTGGTGGCGGCTACAAGCAAAGCCAGCTTCAAGAGGGAGTTAGATAAAAATATGGAGCAGAGGTCCATCAGTGGCTATTATCCACAGTGTATATATATATGTGTGTGTGTGTGTGTATAATTTTTTTGGCCACTGTGACACAGAGTGTTGGACTGGATGGGCCATTGGCCTGATCCAACATGGCTTCTCTTATGTTCTTATGTTCAGACCTCTTTGATGTGATGGTATTTACACAGTGCTGTTAGTCTTTTGTTCCACAACAATTACACTGTGGTCCTTCTATCTTGTTTATAACCTCCAGATGGAGACTGGAGATCTTCAGAAGTACAACTGATCTCCAAATAACACAGACAATTTTGCTGGAGAAAATGGCTTCTTTGGAGGGTGGACTGTATGGCATTATACTCTGCTGTGGTCTCTCACTACCCAAACCCCAACCTTCCCATGTCCCCACCCCTGAATTTCCAGGAATTTTTCAGTCCAGAGCTCGCAACCCTACCTTATTGGCAGGCCTGGCTCAAGGGCGCATGGTGCCCCAGGCAGCCTTGCTGCCCGCCGCCACCTCACCGCACCTCCTCTCCCTCCCCATTTTAATGCCCAGGGAACCAGTGGTGAAGCGCCAGTTCCCAAGGCTCTTTCAAGGCTGCCTCTCCACTGCGCTGATTGACAGGAAAAACTGCACCAAGGCCAGCAGCTCCTATGCCTGCCTTCCGGCGCTCTCAGCACTTTCAGCGTTGGGGCGGCGGGGGGAAGGACTTCAGCACTGGGGTGGCGGCGGGAATCAGCTTCCTCCCCAGTTCTCTCTGGCTCACTGTCCTTCCCGCCACTGCAGCCTCCACAGCACTGAAAGTGCCGAGAGCACTGGAAGGTTGGCATAGGAGCCGCCAGCCTTGGCACAGCTTTTCCCATTGATCAGCTGATCGGCTGGGGGCAGCCTTGAAAGAGCCCCAGGACCTGGCACTTCACCGCTGGTTCCCCAGGCATTAAAAATTGGGTGGGAAGGAGGGAGAGGGAGGCAACTAGGGATTTGCCTAGGGGTTAGGGTAAGGGCCGATTTCGGCACCCTATCCTTCATTATTTCCTATGGAGGGAAGGTAAGATATAATTATTTTCCATCAATTATATGAGTCGGTACTACAGTCCACTGTGATATGAACTCCTTGTTGAAAGACGAAGACAGTACCACAATGTGTATCACTTTTCATTTGGGTAGCAGACCAAAATCTGGCAGGAGTTCATATGACAGTGGACTGTCATAGCGACTCATATAATTGATGGAAAATAATTATATCTTTATTTGTTTATAGTCCTTGATAAGAATTTTGGTTTGTGAAGAATTTATAAGAAAATAATAAAAAAAAACAATTTGTACTGCATTCGTTTGCAACGAGTAATTACGCAGTGGTTCATTCTAGTTGTTACCAACCAGTACACTGTGGTTTCTGGTTTGACTAACATCCAGATTGTGGCTGGAGATCTCCTGGGATTACAACTGATCTCCTGGCAAAAGATCAGCTCCCCTGGGGAAAAAATGTCTGCTTTTGAAGGTGGACTCTATGGCATTGTACCCTTCTGAAACCCCAGCTTCCTTGGGCTTTACCACTCATATCTCTAGGTGTTTCCTGACCCAAAGCTGGCAACCATACTCACAGGGTTATTCTGAGGACAAAATGAAGGCAAGGAGAAAGATAAGCCGCTTTGTGTCCTCTTAGGGGAGAAGGGCGGGATCCAAATGAAATAAATAAATGGAGTGTGGGGTGGGTGGTATGAGAATTGGGGTATCACATAAAATATTGCAAGGTGAATAATCATTCTTCAGCATGTGTGCCCCCCTCCCCCAACATCCTTTTCTAACAAGCGGCCCTTCTGTATTGGAGATTATCTGCTGTGCTGTGAAGGCTCAGCTGTGCAGCTTGTGTTAACCACCAAGTCCCCTATGCCTTTTCGAGCTACCCAGCTAGTGACTCATTTGTTCCATGCTGTGGGCTCAGGTCAAGGGTGCAAACTCTATGTCAAAATGCATTGTTTACTGTGCATCTATTTTTGTGGCTTGAGTTTAGTTCTCAGCTAAGGAACTTGCTCTATATTTTATGAGCTGAAGTGTTAATTGCTTTTTTAATTAACCAGATACACAGTTTATTGCAAAAACATCTAGATCATCATGATGTCAAGATATTCATAATTTTCTGGAACCTATTATTTCAGCAGCTCATACCAAAAATCCATCTGCGAGTTATCTCCCTTCTTGTGCTGTTGCAAAATAAATGAATTCACTGGTCCAACATTTAATGTTTCAGAAATTATCTATCTGTAAGCCCTTTCAGTCTTTGCTGTTAATAATAAAGCATAATTGTTTAAGAGGTCATTTTTATAAAAGAATATGGATGTGCCTTTAATGTCTGTAGAAATTTTAGGAAATTTTCATCATGTTTATTGTATGTATTGTGCTGTTTTTATTGCATCATTTTATAATTTTGTTATTTAGCTTTTCTGCATTGTTTATATATGTTTTTTATTCTTTTATAATTGTAATTTGAATTGTTTTTACCATGATTATTAACCACTCAGAGTCTGCTCGTGGAGTGGGAGGCATATAAATCCTAAGTAAATAAATAAATAAATAGTTAGTTTTATACTATGTATCACATATTTTATTGCATTACTCTCCAATTTTATAATTGTATTGCCTTACTTTTTCTACACTGCCATTTTTGTAATTTCCAATTTTGTAACCTAGTTTTATATGTTTCTTCTACATGTTGCATTGCTGTATTGTGTTTAATTAAAGTATGTAGGCTGCCTTGGAAGCTCACTGGTCTAGTCACACTCTCTCAGCCCAACTTACTTCACAGGGTTGAATCATATAATGATAGAGTTGGAAGAGGCCATCCAAATCATCTAGTTCAACCTCCTGCTCAATGCAGGATCAGCCTAGAGCATCCCTGACAAGTGCTGTTTAAAGACTGCAAGTGAGGGGGAGTTCACCACCTCCCTCAGTAGCTGATTCCACTATTGAACAACTCTTACTGTAAAAAAAGGTTTTTCATAATATCCAGCAGTCCCTTAATTTAAATCATTATTGTGAATCCTTCTTTTTGCTGCCAACAGGAATAGCTCCATACTCTCCTCTAAGTGACAGGCCTTCAAATACTTAAAGAGAGCAATCATATCCCCCCTCAGCCTCCTCTTCCCAAGTCCCTCAGCCTTTCCTCATAAGGCTTGATCTCTAGGCCCCGGATAATCCTCATCACTCTCCTCTGCACCCACTCCATTCTGTCCACATCCTTCTTGAAGTGAGGCCTCCAGAACTGCACACAATACTCCAGGCACAGCCTGACCAATGCAGTGTATGGTGGGACTATGACTTCTTGTGATTTGTCTGAAAAATAACTACAAAAAAATGTGTTCAATATTGCTACAAAATCATGCAAATAATATTTATACAATATCAACAACAAGATCGGGTAGCTTCCCTTTTGTGGCTTTCTTACACAAGAGGGAAGCTATCGGAGCTTGAATTTTGGGAAGCTGCATGGCTGTGAGAATGTATTAATCAGGACCCCAAAAAGAAAAATTTTCTTGTATGAGTGTGTATAATTAGGCCAATAGAATTATCCTTAAGTGGAATAAGACTGCCTGATGAAGGGTTACGCTCTGAAACACACCAAGACATCCGAAAATCACGTTGTCTATCTCAGGAGGCTTCTGTACATCAGATTATACCTATTTGAGAGTATTACCAGCAAAATACCTAGAGGAGGATTTTCTGCCACATTTCAAGGACATATTTTCTAACTGAGCCTTTTGGACTTTTGATACTTGTTATTGATTTGTTATGTGTTGTTGATATTGTATAAATATCTCTTTGGATTTGGACATTTGTCATGAAGATAAAATGGAGGAAAAGAGAAGAATGTAAGCCACTTTGGGTCCCCCACCAGGAAGAAAGGTGGAGTACAAATGAATTAAATAAATTGTTCTAATCACTTCCCCAATCATGTTGGGCCTTTAATGCTCAGAGCATCCTCTCTGTGTTAGGCCAAACAACTAACTAATTAAGGGTTGACTGCCTAGTGTGTACCCAATCCTGACATTGGGCAGTGCTCCAAAAGAACAAGAGAGAAAATACTCTTTGGAAAAGAAAAATCTTTTCTTTCCCCACTAAGGTAGAGAATTGAAAATGAAATGGCAGATGTAGAAAAACTGGACCATTTTGCAATAAAATAGCAAATAATGGAACAAGAAAACATTTTCACAAGCCTACCCTGCTGTGAACTCAAACCAGAGGGGATGGACCTGGTAGCAGTGAGGCAAACCAGGAGCGCTTAGGAGAAATAAAGGAAAGAAAGATAAAAATATATATGAACCTGATCCTGAAGAAACGTCTTCCCACCCCCACAGGCGGGGATTGCTTGCCCTTTTGCTTGTTTCCTGCTACTGAAGTGGCAGGAGAAAGAAAATGGCCATTGGGCTGACACCTCTTCTGAGGAAAACCTGAAAGTGATTTCAGTCACCTCTAGGTATCACTGCTGGAAACACTGTGTGCACATAAGTCAGTTGCAGAAAAGATTTCCAAAGCCTTCTAGTTGGACTGCTCCTTCTAGCACTTTCCTGCCAAGATGATCACATGACCAGGAGGAGGGCTGTTACTCCCTAAGTTCTCTTCTTGATGCTGCCAAAGACCAAGAAACTAAGATTCCAGAGAGTTCACAGTGGGGGATGAGGAATGGATGTGTAACTGCACAGAAGGTCAGGCTTCGTTTTGGGCAGGAGCTCACACGAGCAGAGTTCCTGAACCTCTAAATTTTATTGTGCTGTTTCTTTCTAAACGACCCCCCCCCCCGACACTTGCTTCTGGGCTCCATTGCTCAAACCCCCTGTGAGAATTTGACAAACTTTCTAATAGTTTCCCCCACAAAAATTGGGGAAATAACCAAAACATATAAAGCAGACTGGTGGAAATCTTCGTCATGCCACTGTGGCCACATAGGAGAAAGTAATTTAAAGAGTATGATTGGAGTAAGGTTTTATTATGACAATTATAATTCAAGAAGCATTTTAAGGTAGATGATGAGCTGATATAATTTAGTACACCTTCTGGTGATGTCGGGTGCATGTCATATGCAAATAAACTGCTAGTGAGCTCCAGCACCTCTTTTTCTACAAAGTGACCCCTGCAGAAGACCACTTGATGAACAAGAGTTACAAGTAAGTACAACCCTGTTTTCATTGTTTTTGTGCAGCCCTACATTGGGAGATTAGCAAGCTCGCTATGTGAAAGAGGTGTGAAGCTCTCAAAGGAATAAATTATTGAGGACCATCTTACCAAAAGTTCTCTAGCATCCTATACTGACCGTTGTCCAGAACTGTCTTATAAAGGAGAAGGGAGCTCTCTATAAGTGGCAACCAAAATGCATGCAGAAAAGTAACCCCCCCCCAAAAAAAGCAGCACTCTTCTGGAGAGAGCTGTGATATGTAATGTCTGAAAAATAAGCAGCAATACTGTAATGTGGTGCTAAACAAACAATTGATTGCATATAAATACAAATAGTGTGTTCATTATTAAATAAAAACAAATTACAATATATAATAACAATAAATCTGAAAAGAATCTCCAATAGTAACCACAAACTTTCAAAGGAGTTAATTTTCAAACAGAAAAGAGTCAATCTTCAATTATACAGTAAGTGTAGAACAGCCAGAAGAATTAAGAAGTCAACTCGAAAAAAACCATGGGTAATGATTATCTTATTTCAGTCACCTTCTTCAGTGAACCTACTTGAAAGGAGTATCATTGTTAGTTGTTAAAAGTTATTCTCAGGGTTAGAACATTAGAGATGGCATGTTGGATCAGACTAATGGCCATCCAGTCCAGTCTTTCACACAGTAGCCAAAAAACCAGGTGCCATCAGGAGGTCCACCAGTGGAACCAGGACACTAGAAGCCCTCCCACTGTTGTCCCCCCCGCAAGCACCAAGAATACAAAGCCTCCCCTGCCCCAGACAGAGAATGCCATCTATACCTTGTTGGAACTCAGTCCTAAAATGGCTGACTGACTCCATCTTAGTAATAGTAAATGTTGTTTCTGCAATGTCATGCTGAGTCATGCTGCATCATGGCCCAGCTGTTACCTGTTACTGAGGTAAGGTGGAATGGCCTCACCTGTAATTAGTCTTTGTGCTGACTCACAGAGCTGATGCAACCTCTGGTGAGCTTGCAGATTGGTATGTGTATTTAGGGAAGCTCTGTGAGCTTGCTCTGTCTGCCTGTAAGGATTGTGGGTACTGAGAGACTCACTGTCAGGGTGGCAGCAAACACTGCTGGTGTTGGATCCTATGCTACTGTGCTTGGATTGTGCTGTGTATACTTACTGGTGTATACTGTTATCTACTGAAGTGTGTACTGATTACTGTGTATGACCTTGGCCTGGCAATGACTCTGAATATTGGATACTGTCCTGGTAAATATATTCTACCATTGCATACAGTTGTCTCTCTTGTCTATTAATTCCTGTGTTTGCCTGTCCCTCTCCTTCAGTGTCTTCTGCTGCGTGCAAATTCTCTAACATTGGTTATGGGCCCAGAGCTTCCAGTGCTCCCAGTGTTTCCAGAGGTGGTGCTGTTCTGAAGACAGAGGAGGCTACACAGCTTTTTGGAAGAGATGGAGGCAGACTGCCAAGTTGCCCAGGTGTCCAGTGATAAGTAGCAGAGATGGAAGCTGCAAATGTTGTTTCCTTCTCTGAGCTCAGCATTACTAAGCTGAACGGGACTAACTATGCCATGTGGTCCCAGAAGGTCAGTCTGTTATTAAAGCACCAAGAGCTGTGGGAGGTGGTGGCTGCTCCTTTACGTGGGCTGGTGGCAGCTGCTGAGGACAGAAAAGCTATAGACCTTTTGCGTAAAAAGGATGTTAAGGCTTTGTCTTTAATAGGTCTTTCTCTAGATGACTCCCAGCTGGTGCATATAGCAGGACTGGAGACGGCTAATGGCTGTTGGAATGCTTTGAAGCAAATTTACGTCCGAGGGACGGTCTGCTCTCAGATACGTCTGGTGAGAAAACTCCTGCATGCCAGGTTGGCAGCTGGTGCAGATATGTTATCTCATATAGAGTCTATGTGTAGAATGCTTCTAGAACTAAGAGAGCATAACCAAATATTTTCTGAATCACAGGAGGTGTGCATACTTTTAAGTTCCCTAGATGCATCATATGACACTGTGATAACGAGCCTGGAGGTTTTACCTGAGACAGGGTTGACCATGAACGTCGTAACTGGACGGCTTCTTGATGAATTTGGCAAAAGACAGTCCAATTCCTCTCTACGTGTGGAGAGAAAGCCTGTCTGTAAGCCAGAGGGGGCAGTGGATTTACTGTTAAGGAGGATCCTAACTGTCAAACCGGTAATGTAATGGCTGTAAGGAAAAAATGTTTCCGATGTGGGTCAACTAAACATTTGTTTAGGAACTGTCAGGGCCAGAAAGGAAAAGAGAGACCATCTGAAAAGAGTTCACCTGCTGATAAGAGTGGTAATGTGCATCTCATTACTGCTGGTAAGTCAACTAATCACACTCAATCTTTCTTAATTGACAGCGGTGCGTCGGAGAACCTCTGTAGAGAGAGGGATTTGTTTACTTCTTACACACCTGTTGATAACCAGTCTGTTATTTTGGCAGATGGCGTTAGAGCTGCTGTTTTTGGCAGAGGGAAAGTGTTCCTGCCAAGCCTAAGAAGAGAGCTGCATATGGGTTTTGTTCCTTCGCTTAAGATGAATCTGCTGTCTGTATCTGCTCTGTGCAGGGAAGGTTTCAAACTGCAATTTGACACCTCGTGCTGTGAGCTGAGGACTACAGACGGTGTGTGTGTAAAAGCCATGCTGAAGGAAGATTTATACTTCTTGCATACCGAGGTACAAACGTGTAATAACGTCTGTGCAAATAAACCAGTGCATGATAACTGCTGTCATCTTTTACACAGGAAATTAGGGCACGCTGTTTTTCCTGCTCTAAAGAAGACTGTGGAATAGGCAGAAGGCATTAGTCTTAAACCATGCAAGGAATTTCTTGACTGTGAAATCTGCAAGCTGGTAAAGTCTACTAAAGCTCCTGTTCGTATTCCAAGTAAATTTACTAGTAAAAAACCTCTTGACCTAGTGTTCATAGATCTGATAGGGCCCTTTAAGGAGTCGGTAGGCGGGGCCAAGTATGTGTTAAGCATAGAAGATCACTACTCAAGGTATGGTTTTGTTTACCTGTTAAAAGCTAAAACTGAAACCTTTCAAAATGTGCAGAATTGGTTAAGGTTTGTTAAGAGAAAAACTGGAAATGTGCCTGCATGCATAGTTTCTGACAGAAGCTCAGAGTTTGTTAATAAACGTTTTCAAAGTGTATTTGCAGAGCTTGGAATAGAGCACTGTTTGACTGGTCCATACAGACCAACCCATAATGCCTTTTGTGAAAGAAGAGGCCGTACATTGCAAGACATGTGCCAGTGTATGTTACGTGATGCAGATATGCCCTGGAGATTTTGGGCAGAGGCTATGTGCTGTGCCAACTACAACCTGAACAGAGTTTGGTGTTCCTCTACTGGCAAAATACCAGCAAGCCTATGGCATGACAAGGTAACTAACTTGGCAAATTTGCATGTATTTGGTGTTACAGCTTTTGTTCATATTCCTCAACAGCTCAGACGTAAGGGCCAACTGAAGGTTTCTCGGGTATGAGGTTTCTCGGGTATGAGAGAAAGGGGAGCTGTTATCGTTTTGGCACGCTCGACAGTCGTGAGGTGGTGATGAGTGCTTCAGCCACGTTTCTGGAGGGATCAGAAGGCTGGGATCGCTGCACACAATCGCCAGCGTTCTGTCCTGAGGGTGACCAAGGAGTCCGGTTACAAGTCAGCTCGATGCCTAGCAACCCAGAGGAGGGAGAGGCGGCTGAGTTAACCTGTGACGAGGAGATGCCTGATGAGGAGGAGATGGATATGAAGCCTACGAGTGAGGAATTATCCGGGAGGAATGTGCCAACTGATGAGCCTACATTGAGAAGATCTACACATGAAAGAAGAGCTCCTGATAGATTTAGTCCTGTAATGTCTGCTATACATGAGCCTGAGAAATATACTGACATTTTCTCTTTGTCCAAGGAAGAGCAGTGTAACTGGAAGGCTGCTATGGACGATGAACTTTCTTCCCTGAAACGTTTAAATGTTTATGTTGAGACTGATACTGTACCTGCTGGTATAAAACCCATAGGCACTAGATGGGTATACAAGGTGAAAACAGACCAGTCTGGGGGGAAAAAGTATAAGGCAAGGCTTGTAGCACAAGGCTGCAGACAGGCTAATGAGACTTATGACGAAGTGTTTGCCCCAACATTAAAGAGCAGTTCACTTCTGACTGCTTTGACTGTAGCAGCTAGAGAAAAACTCCATTTTACCCATTTGGATGTCTGTGTGGCATGCCTAAATGCTAATTTGGAGCACCAAATTTATTTAAAGAGACCAGAAGGTATTCCTGGTACTAGAAAGGGATACTGGTTGCTAAATAAGAGCTTGTATGGTCTAAAGCAAAGTTGTCATCAATGGTCAAAATGCTTAGTGGGTACACTGAAACAGCTAGGGTTTACCCAGAGCATTACTGATCCATGTGTGTTTACCAAGGGAAGTGGTGAAACTGTTGGAGCAAGAATCTACATAAACCCAGTCTGACAGCTACAGTATGACAGCTGGCGATCTAGCTGCCAGGCTAGGTCACAGTGACCTGATCAGCAGACCGGCTTGAGCCGGCAGAAGCCAAGTGATGCAATCTGCTGAGTCAGCACGGCCAGGATTGGCTGCTTGGACTATATATGATCTGTGTGTGCATCACACAGGTCTCTCCCTGTGAGATGGTGGTTAGGCGAAGCACTTTGTCCGTGGAGGTGATATTGTATAGACTGCACAAGAGAGCACTTGTCGTGTATATATGTTAATACACCTTTTGGCACTAGTTGCACGTGTCTGCCTGATTTTCTTTCCTGAAGCCCTGTGTCGGGCAAGTCATCTCCCTCACTCTGCTACTCCCGCTCCGACAGGGTTATGGGCCCAGGGCGGTTCCGCTGCGCGGAGGAGAGAGTTGAGAGTTGAGCTGACTGTGAGTTTGGAAAGAGCCGGAGGCGAGGAACGCCGGTGAAGGACACAGAAGCACCACCGTTCTCTGTTTGAGAGCCAGAGGGACGTCGGCAGCCAGCTGTGAGGAGGAGTCGGCACGATGGCTCAGCAACAGCTTGGAGTAGCCGTTGAGAAGCTCACCTCAGCCAACTACGCGGTGTGGAGCCTGAGAATGCAACACTACCTCAAGCGTGAAGGGCAATGGCTGTTCGTGAGTAACCCCCCTGCTGACTTATCTCCTGCCGAGACTGTGTTATCGGATAAGGCACTGGCCAACATAGTGCTATCTATAGGAGATGACCAGCTGGTTTATGTGCGAGGGAAGGACACTCCCAAGGCTGCCTGGGACGCGTTGAGTGCGGTGCATGTTAGCACCACTGCTGGTTCCCTCATGGCCTTGACAAGGAGGATGTTCCGCACCGTTATGCCGGCTGGAGGGTGTGTGAAAGATCACATCAAACGGCTAACGGACTGTTTCGTTGAGCTGGAGGCAAGAGGCAAGACTGTAGCTCCAGACGACAGAGTGTACATTTTGCTGTCGTCGTTGCCACCTGAGTACACTCCCCTGATAACTTCTCTGGAGACGGTGGACGTAGCGACCCTGACCATGGAATACGTCTGTGCCCACCTGCTTGACTTCCAAGAGAGAATTGCGGCCGTGAGCTGTCCGGGGGTGTCGGCCAGGCAGCGTGCTGTTATCGGTGTGTCCGGGAAGACAGCCAAGAATGAGCCAGCTTTTGCTGCTGGCAGGCGTCCGAAGGTGGAGGAAGTGGAGCCGACTGCGTTTGCAGTCCGTCGCTGCTATGGATGCGGGTCGTCGCAGCACCTGCTCCGAGCTTGCCCTGAGAGGGAGAAGAGGCGGGGGCGTGTGCGGCGAGAGCGGAGGACCGCCAGCCCGTGTGAGGAAGCAACCCGGCTGGTCACGTCTGCAGTAGAGAGCACAGGGTCTGCTTGGATTTTAGACTCCGGGGCAACGAGCCATCTCTGCTGCGAGAAGGAGTTGTTGAAAAACATTGACAGTCCTGAGCATAAGTATGTGAGATTGGCTGATGGGACCACTGCCAATTCTGTTTGCTCAGGCAATGTGGAATTTCCTGCACTGAAATGTATGTTGCAAAATGTGTTGTATGTACCCTCACTGCAGTCTAACCTGTTGAGTGTTAGCACACTGTTTGACCAGGGATACCAGGTGAGATTTGAGAAAACCTGCTGCAAAATCCTGGGAGGTGGGGGAAAGTTGCTTGTGACAGGAAAGAGGGAAGGTAAACTGTATGTGGTCCAGAGTGATTGTGCCCAGGTGGCTCAGGTGTCGAATGAGCCTGTGCACAATAATTGTATACATTTGCTCCATAGGAGACTTGGGCACTGCGGATTTAGGGCGTTAAAGAAAACCCTGGAGCTTGTGCCTAGTTTGAAAGTAAATCCTTGCAAATGTTACTTGGATTGCCAGGTCTGCAAGAAGACCAAAAGCAAGGCGTGTGCTGTTGCTAAAGAAAGCTCAAGGGAAAGCACACGAGCCCTGGAACTAGTCCATTTAGACGTTATTGGCCCATTGCCAAAGAGTCTGTCGGGGAGGAGATACTGCTTGGTGGCCACCGACGACCACACGAGGTACGCGTGGGTTTTCACCATGGTGCATAAGTCTGAGGTGTATAAGACATTCACCAAGTGGGTCAAAGCAGTGGAGAGACAATTAGGGGTTAATCTCCTAGCTGTACAAACCGACAGAGGGGGGGAATTCTTATCTAACCAGATGAAACGTTGGCTGGAGAACAAGGGCATTGCCCACCGTCTGACGAACCCGGCAACGCCCCGAGAAAATGGGCATGGGGCTGTATTGCAGAATGTGATGTATTGCATGTTAGAGGATGCACAACTGCCAATGACCTATTGGGCAGAAACCATACATGCAGCTGTTTTTTTGCAAAATAGGGTTTGGTGTAATACTGTGAAAAATGTGCCTTACAGGTTACTGTTGAACAAGACCCCAGATTTGAGTTCTTTAAAAGTCTTTGGGTCACGGGCTCGGGTTGGCATCCACTCCACGAGTAGCGGGGAGGGGGATGTCCGGGCAGAGAGCCTAATTTTTCTGGGCTACAAGCCAAGGGCCAGGTGTTATCGTTTCTGCAATAGCAAAAGCAAGATAACACTTAGTAAGAGTGCCCAGTTCAATGAAAAAAGCAGCTGGCCAAGGTTGCACTCCTTGCAGAAACAATTTGTCCTGCTGCCAAGTAGCGATAACGATGTTGGAGCGCAGCCCAGAACTCCAGCCCAGGAGGTGGCACCCAGTGGGGCTGGAGAAGGTGAGCCGAATGCTGGCACAGAGCCTGACGAGCAGAGTCAGGAGGCAGAGCCTCAAATGCAGGAACTGGAGGTAAAGTGTGAGAGTCAGGAGGTTCAACACCCAATTACAGGGGCAGAGCAACCAGCCCAGGAGGTGGGAACAGAGCAACCCGAAGAAGACAAAGCTGGTCCAAGCACAGGGCCACGGGTGTCTGCCAGGTCCACCAAAGGCCAACGTCCCGCTAGGTACAAGTGTCCCTATGTCACTCTGACTGTCAATCCAGACCCACCCGGATTTGAGGAAATGTTAAAAGAAAAGGCTAAGAAATGGAAAGCCTGGGTGGCAGAGTGCGAGGCAAGGGAGAAGGAGGCTGAAGCCAAGCGTCTGAAAGAGCTGGCTGAACAGGAACACGATGATGTGTTTTACAATCATGATGAGTTCCTGAACCAATTCCGGAAAGGGTTCCGAGCTACGTAAATATGAACTGTAATGTTGCTGGTGGACATGTATGTAAACTGTGTAAAGTGTTTTGGTGCACTGGGTTTAAATAGATTAGGAGGTGTGTTGGAGCAAGAATCTACATAAACCCAGTCTGACAGCTACAGTATGACAGCTGGCGATCTAGCTGCCAGGCTAGGTCACAGTGACCTGATCAGCAGACCGGCTTGAGCCGGCAGAAGCCAAGTGATGCAATCTGCTGAGTCAGCACGGCCAGGATTGGCTGCTTGGACTATATATGATCTGTGTGTGCATCACACAGGTCTCTCCCTGTGAGATGGTGGTTAGGCGAAGCACTTTGTCCGTGGAGGTGATATTGTATAGACTGCACAAGAGAGCACTTGTCGTGTATATATGTTAATACACCTTTTGGCACTAGTTGCACGTGTCTGCCTGATTTTCTTTCCTGAAGCCCTGTGTCGGGCAAGTCATCTCCCTCACTCTGCTACTCCCGCTCCGACAGAAACAAGATGTATTGTTCTTACTTTTGTGGATGACTTGGGGATTCTAACCAAGACAAAGAAACAAACAGATGATATTGTTTCAGCCTTAAGTAAGAAGTTTAAACTGAGGAATCTTGGTACTGTACAGACCTATGTGGGTGTGGATATTGCAAAAACTACACAAGGTTTTAAACTGTCACAAAAACCTAAAATCATAGATTTGCTGGACAAGTACAAGATGACTGATTGCAAAACTGTTTCAACCCCTATGGTGATTGGCTTTGTAAATGATGTTACTGATAGCCCACCATGTAATGTTGAAATGTACAGGTCATTAATTGGTAGTCTGAGCTATATCAGTAATTGGACACGGCCAGACATATCAGTAGCCTGTAATCTGTTGGCTAGGGCTACCCAGAACCCTAAGCAGAATCACTGGATTGCTGCTAAGCGAGTGTTGAGATATTTAAAGAACACTGCTGACTGGTGTCTTTATATCGAACCGAGGGGGGAGCTAGCACTGAAAGTGTATACAGATGCAAGTTTTGCAAGTGACTGTGAAACCAGAAAGTCAACAACAGGTCTTTCCATTTATTTGGGAGAGGTATTAGTATGCTGGAAGACACAAAAGCAGTGTGTGGTCACATTGTCCACCACAGAAGCAGAGTTCTGTGCGCTTTCTACTGCATGTACTGAAGTAGAATGGTTTAGGCAGCTACTAAAGGACCTGCAAATAGAGGCAGAGAAGCCTGTTGAAATTCTGGAAGACAATCAAGCTGTGATTGAGATTGCAAAAGCAGAAGGAGTAAAGACAAGGAATAGGTACACTGACATACGGTACCAGAATGTCAGATCATGTATCATGGAAGGGTTGATAAACATAAGGTATTGTGATACTGGCCACAATACAGCAGATATGTTTACTAAACCCCAGACTATGGAAAAGCATAATGAGCACTGTAAAAGGCTCGGATTGAGAAACAAACAGAACTATTAAGAGGAGAATGTTGGAACTCAGTCGTAAAATGGCTGACTGACTCCATCTTAGTAATAGTAAATGTTGTTTCTGCAATGTCATGCTGAGTCATGCTGCATCATGGCCCAGCTGTTACCTGTTACTGAGGTAAGGTGGAATGGCCTCACCTGTAATTAGTCTTTGTGCTGACTCACAGAGCTGATGCAACCTCTGGTGAGCTTGCAGATTGGTATGTGTATTTAGGGAAGCTCTGTGAGCTTGCTCTGTCTGCCTGTAAGGATTGTGGGTACTGAGAGACTCACTGTCAGGGTGGCAGCAAACACTGCTGGTGTTGGATCCTATGCTACTGTGCTTGGATTGTGCTGTGTATACTTACTGGTGTATACTGTTATCTACTGAAGTGTGTACTGATTACTGTGTATGACCTTGGCCTGGCAGCGACTCTGAATATTGGATACTGTCCTGGTAAATATATTCTACCATTGCATACAGTTGTCTCTCTTGTCTATTAATTCCTGTGTTTGCCTGTCCCTCTCCTTCAGTGTCTTCTGCTGCGTGCAAATTCTCTAACATACCTTGTGGCTAATAGCCACTGATGGACTTCTGCTCCATATGTTTATCCAGCCCCTTTTGAAGCTGTCTATGCTTGGAGCAGCCACCATCTCCTGTGGCAGTGAATCCCATGTGTTAATCACTATAAGAAGCAATACAATTTGCAAAATATGTATAAACCACAATGTTCCCTCTAAGCGGCAGAGGGTTGTGAGCAAAAATTCTACTTTGTGAGCTACTGGCATTAAAGTTGTGAGCTACTGCATATATTATTGTGTTCTGGGGCCATTTTTCCTGAGCTAAGACAAAAATGTTTGAGCTGGAGGCTAAAAATCTTTGAGCTAGAGGGAACACTGCTCATGGGCACTATTAGACTCTTTAGAACATGAGCTAATCAAAGCCTTCTAGAATGATACAACCTCCTGAGGACTGGTTGTGTAAAGACACTAACCAAGACATCATGGAGCCTGAGAAACCAATACAAAGTAGAACTGGGTCCCTGGCAGACCAAAACCCAAGAACAGTCATGTTCAAGGAATTTAAGGGGTACACATGTTAGGCATCAAACAAGTGTAAGGATAGTGTTGTGTAGTTTGGAAGCTTGCTGATGCCTGACAAAGCATCAGGCATCTATTATGCATTAGTCTCTTATGCATTGGTCTTTCCCCTCATTTTCACTGTGCATCACCATTGGGTTTTTTTTTGGGGGGGAGGGGTCATTCAACATTTTCCCCTGCTGCATGTCCCATCAGGTTTTCTTTTTTGTTCTGTACTGTTCACCTGCCTTCAGTGCTCAATTTGCTTTCTGTTCACAGTTTCTCCAGAGTTTTCCGGAGTGGTTTTGTGGTGGTCTTTCCCCTTGCATCACTTCAAAGCAAAGGTAAAATTCAAAAGCAGATTCCCTCAGATTTCCGCCCCCCCCCCGCCACTCCCCCATCCACATTGTGGTTGTTCTGCCCACTCTGCACCTTCTGCTGGACGTGTTACATTTTAATTTTTTTGCAAAGTTGCATAAGTCTAGTGTTATGAGTTCAATGTTAAACTTGGATCATTGTGGGGAGAGGGGAGGCATGGTGGTGCCTTTTCCCTCTTCCCTGGAGCTGCTGCTCTGCTTCTCACCGGAGGAGGTCTCATGCATGGATCCTCAACTTCCAAGCCTCTGGGCATCCACCTTCCCTGATTTAACATCATCAGCTGCCCTTGCTGTGCCTGCCACTCATCTTGGTTTTCCAGCTTTCCATTCCCTTCCTGCACTATACCTCCCATTAGATTTTCCCCTTTGCACATTAGACCCTAGGATTCTCATCTTCCGGGCCTCTTGGTGCCCACCCCTATGGCTTAACATCATCATCTGCCCATGCTGCACCTGCTTCCATCTTGATTTTCTAACTTTCCACACCTACTTGTGCCAGGCCTCCCACTGGATTTTCACATGGTTTTGTATGTTCCACTCACTGCCCAATCTGCTTGCTGGCAGGCTCCCACCATGGCTTGGCACCTCTCCCCGCTAGAGCTTGGCAATAGGAAAAGGGAGCTTTGCAGATTTGGAAACAGTTTTCAGGAGAGGAGGGAGACTGGCATTGGGTTAACTTCTTCCCTTTTTTCACAGTGGCTGATAACACAACAGAGAATCCATTGGCAATAAGAAAAGGGAGCTTAGCAGCTGCTCAGATAAGTTTCATTGATGGAGAGAAGAAACAAAGAGAGAAGAAACCCAACTATGGAGACAGTGTGGGTACTCAGAAGGGTGAATATAACAAACTTAAAAATAAAGTATTTATTACACAGTGTAGCAATTGAGAATTAAAAACAAGATAGATACATAGAGATGCTAAAATCCAACCTACAGAAATTGCACATCAACTGAACATGAATCACATGACAAAATATCTCATAAAAAACCACTAGGTCAGATGCATTTCGGCTATAAGAGCCTTCTTTAGTGACCTAAAACCAAGTAGAACACAAAACAAATTGTAAAACTTGAGGGCTTGGCAGGTTTATAGTATTTCCTGAAAATAATGAAACTTTATCATTATTATGTTATTAATTGAAAAAATGAAAAGGATTAAAGTTATAATAACTTAGAATATTAGGTGGGTTTCATGTGAAAATCAGGCCCATATATAATTCTCAGCCAACCCACAAAGAGGACAGTCTCTCTCCAATTATTCTGTGGAAAAGAAGGCATGTCTCCTGAAATATCTTCCATGCCCCTTTTAAAAAAATTTGTTCTCATCCCTTTTTAAAAAAAATAATTTAGAAAATTTTAAAACAAAGACTGTCCAGAAGCTGCAATTGGTGCAGAATATCAAGTGAGTTGCAGGGACAATATCATTCCACTCTTGTTCCATCTACACTGGCTCCCATTTTGTTTCCAGGTACAATTCAAGGTATTGGTGTTGACCCTCAAAGCCCTATATGGTTTCGGACCAACATACTGGAAGGACTGCCTGCTCCCTTAAGAACTTGGCAGACCACTACAGTCAACTTCTGAGGCCCTGCTTTGCATACCTGCCATTTGAAACTAGGCTGCTGGCAACTCAGGAAACAGCTTTTCTTGGTTGTGGCACCAAAACTCGAATTTTGTCTCCAAGAAGATTGGCCTGTTGGTGTGGTGCAATCAGTAGAGTACGTATGCATGTTTCCTCACAGCCCAGTAAGAGTTCCAGCTTTCTACCTCCTTAGAAACCTGTTGTCACTGCTCATCACTTGGCAATCCAATGAGAAAGTCAGTCAGCCACTGGTAATAAATTAATGCTTTTTTAAAACAACCTTACCATTTGGTGTCCATTGAAATCTGCACATCCGTAGTTTACCATGCATAGCCTTAAGTCTCCTGGCCACCTCCAACCATTCTTGACTCTGAGAGAAAAGCAGTTTCATCTACTGCACAGATTAGAGTTGCTAATGCCAGGATGGGAAACGCCTGGAGATTTGAGGGTGGAGCCTTGGTAGGGTGGGATTTGGGGCAGGGAGGGACCACACTGCACTACAGTGCCATAGAGTCCACCCTTCAAAGCAGCCTTTTTTCTCTGGGGGAACTGATTTCTGTCATCTGGACATCAGCTGTAATTCCAGCAGATCTCCAGACCCCTCATGGAGGTTGGCAACCCTAGTAAAGATACAAAAAAAGAACCCATGCTAAGCAATTTTACCCTACCTGGAAACGAAATTCCACTACAGCAGGTACTACATAGCTGCAAATGGCAAGGCAAGGTTAACTGAGTCCTGACTTCAGTGATTATGGTTGTCAAACATGGTGTGTTTGCCTGCCAAAATGCTCACTGTGAATTCATGGCATCCCCAACAATAACTGGACAGCAAATACGTATGCATAGATATTCCAAGGGGCTGCTGTGCAGCTATTTCCCAATTGCCTTCCTTTTTGAGAAGCAGATTGATATTTCAGTCCATTTTTTAAGCTGATTTGAACTGACCATTCATGGGGGCGGGGCACAACTCAGTGTGTCTTCATGGAAATTTTGTGATAAGGCAGAGTAAAGATATGAGGCTGAAAAAAATTAAGTTTACACCACCCACTCAGTGGTGGTAGTGGTGGAATTCAGCAGCTGGGTGTGAGCTGCACTTCCTGGCTATGGATTGTGTTGATGGCCGGTTTTGCATGTGGCTCTCAAAGAGCAGAAGGCTTTCCTTGGTCACAGAGAGCAGCTTCTGCTTTCAGCATGGCTGGAGAAATAGTTTACGCTGATCTCAAGACCCCCTCTGAACCTCATGCCTCAAGCCCGCTTCATCCAACTCAGCAGCTCAGTAAGTGAGCTTTGGTGTTCTTTCCTAGATTTTATCTAGTGTGTAAAAAAATCCCAACGGTTTAGTTTTTGTACATGGAGTCAGAAAGCAAGCATGGAACTCTGCATCAATATGATGGGTTGGGGGGGGGGGGGTCTCTTCCAATTCTAATCATTAATGACCATGGCCAGATTCTTCCATGAACATGTCCAGATGCTTGTATATATGGGGAGTTGTTAAGGCTTAAAAAAATAGGAATTGTCTTTGTACTTAGGGAAGTATATATTCTGTACACTTTCTGAAATGGAAGGATAGGGCAACTCTGGCATTCCAAACTCAGATCTGACTTTTGAAGAGGAACTTGTGGAGGAAAAATGTCTGTGTGGTAGGTTGTGGGTGTGGTTTGATGATACAATCTTAATCTATTTGCATGCCCTGCATATAAGCTTAAGCATATTTAAACATGAGCTATAATCTTAAACGTATTTACTTGATGGGACTTACTTTTCCATAGAAACGTTTAGGACTGCATTAATGCAAAGAAATACAGCAATAAAAGCTCAGTTATCATCATAATCCAAATAATCTTGTGCCTTGGGACAAAAATAACCCTTGGAACATCATGCATATGTGGCAATGTGTTGATATGAGCAGGTCACTCTTATGGAATATATTTTAAAAGTTTTCTTGGTTGTTGTTGTTTTTTTGAAGTAGTGACAATTCTAAATGTCAGCATTTGGTTAATTATTGTTCTGAGAAATAAGCAACATTCCATGATCAAAATTCAGTCTTGTGTTCTGTAGTGATTTCTCTGAAAATCCCTCCCCGCATTTTGGTTTATAGAACCTAATTTTTAATACCAGAACTTGGGGGATTAAAAGAACTTCGGAGTGGGTCAATAATTTTACATTAGTTAAAGATTCCCCAACCCCCTCCCATGGTGCAAAAGAGAGAGGGGAAAATCATCAAATTAGAAAATTCCCCAATAGCCTGAAATATAAGATTTTAAATAATGATCATTATATGTGTCAATCCAGTATTAGGTAAAAATTGGCCAACACTTTACAAAGTTATTGTGTAACTGACACCCTTCCCTAACCCTGCACTTGTATTTGACATTTCCAAAGAACCTTTAGGCATAGGGGCATCCATCTATCCCCAAATTTCTGCCAAGTTAACTCTAATTATACAATAAAACTGGAAACCATACAATGTGGAAGTCAGGCAAAACAGAGAACTAGACTGCCAGCATCGTGTGTGAGACTCCTGCAACAGGAAAAGTGTGAGCAATGGTTTCATCTGTAAAAACGTGATCAGAAGAAGGGAAATATTCCTGAAACATGCTGAATAGTTAGCCTAGGGTGCATGTTGTCACTACTTTATCTGCCTGTGAAAGAATTCTTCTGGCTGGATCTAAGGTCTGTTTCAGTGGCAATTATCAGCAACAAGCTCCAGAGGGAAGTTCTTTGGACAATCAGCTCATTCCACAGCATTACAGACTTAGATTAGAGAATCTTTACATCAGTTGGAAAAGTGGAGCTGTGGTATTGGGACAGTGAGTAATATAGTATGTGTGCATTTATTATATTTGTTATCAATGTTAATAATTAATGTTTCTTTGAAGGCTTTGCATTGTTAAAAGTCATCTGACCTTCATCTTAACCTTCCTCTCCCACAACAGACACCTTGTGAGGTGGGTGGGGTTAAGAGAGCTCTCACAGAAGCTGCCCTTTCAAGGACAGCTCCTGAGAGAGCTATGGCTGACTCAAGGCCATTCCAGCAGCTGTAAGTGGAGGAGTGGGCAGAGGCGTCACTAGGGCAGGGCCAAGGGGGCCATTGGCCCCCCCTAGAGCATTCTCATTGGCCCCCTAGGGCTCTTTGAAGGCAGCAGGCGGCAAGCAATCACAGTCTTTATTGGCGGGAGACGCGGGGAGGCTCTTTCAAGGCAGTGGCGAAGCGAGAGAAGGCCAGGAGGGAAGAGGAAAGCGCAGCTCTCCGCAGGCAGGCATCAGAGGGCGAGCAGGCAAACCAGGGAAGGGAGGACGTTGCGAGCCAACCAGCGAGGGAAAGGAGGCTTTAGACGCGCGGGGCGCAGGAGGGAAGGGAAGGGGGCAGGCAGGCAGAGAGCGAGGGAGTCCCTCACGCAGGAGGAAAACAGGCGGCATCGGCCGCGCTCGCAGCAGCAAGAGGAGGAGCGGGTGAGGGGTAGCGCAGGAGCATTGCCGGCAGTGCGCATGAGCGCCAGTGCTGAAGACTCCGCACCACAGGCGCTGCTGCTGGCGGCGGGGGAGGAGGGGGTAGGCGACGAGGACCCGAAGCGGGCTTCTTTCTCGCTGGTTCAGGCAGGTGCGCTGAGCTCCCCCAGCCGCCGCTCTCGGCTAGCAACTGGTCTTGCACAAGCCCGCGCCGCCGCCAGCGCCTTGGGAGGGACGGACTGATGGAAGAAGTAGTTTGCAGGACGAGCAGCGCCTCTCCTCAAGTTTCGGGACGGTTACCGTCCCCAAATCTTTCGGCTTCTCCAGGCGGAGGTTTCCTTTGTTCGAACGCGAGGGATTTAGCACCTCTGGGCAGCGCACGAGGACTGCTGCTCTTCCCTCCGAGTCCGGCACACTTGGCCCCAGGGTGCAACCGACTTGGCCCCAGGGTGCAACCCACGCACTTGGCCCCAGGGTGCAACCCACCCCAGTGACGCCACTGGGAGTGGGGAATCAAACCCGGTTCTCCCAGATGCACTTAACCACTACACCAAACCGGCTCTCTTAACTGTGACTGCAGCTCACCCTGAATTCACTTCAGAGTTCCCTCTCCCAGACCCTCCATCCCCTCTCCTGGAGGATCCTGGTAAGTACCCCACCTGCTTGTCAGCCTCACCTGGCAATCCTGACCCTTTACTATGAGGGACTAGTTGTAAAGTAGGCCCCTGGCTTCCTTTTGAATCTCATATTTTGGTATATCTGCTTTAATATGGTGATGGATTGCTCTGATCCTTGGGAGGTGACTCGTTCCTCATCAGCATTACCTATTTTAGACTGCAAAAGGACACCTCTCCCCCCAGTCATGAGAAGCTTTTAAACCCAATTAATATATGCTTGATATAAATCATGGAGTGAAAGGCATTTCACCACAACTAGACAGAACAAGGGAGCTAGGCTTACTCTGGTACACCATTGTAATAGCACCCCAAGAGGCAGTTTCTCTTGTTTCTGAAGAAGTGTGTTTGCACACGAAAGCTCATACCTTGAATAAAACTTTGTTGGTCTTAACTAAGTTTTGTTTCTGCTGTCAGTGGGTCCTGCTGACAATAGCATGAGCAGTGAGTATATCTAAGATTGGATTAAGACAGCAAAACCTGTTAGCAGCACACTGTTCCTCATTGTATTGTCAGCAGGACCTGCTCACACTTTTTAGCATGCTGTTCCTTGTTGTATTTGGTAATAACATCTGTTTTGCATGTGCCTTTTTCACATGCAGAAAAATATTATAATATTGCTACCACATTGTCATTTCAGCATTATCAGGTCAGAAGTGCCATAAGTAAGGGTTTCTCCAACACACAGGTTTTCACCAGCAGAATATTTCGCTTCTGGCTTCTTGTGTTGAAGGAAGGCTCCCTTGCACTGGACGAAAGTTCCACCATTAGTGGAACACAACCTATGGATCCAACCCTGCATCTCTAGATAAACTACCAACTTCACCAAGGCTGTTTTGCCCATTCACAATAGCGTCAGCTTTTCCCATGACAAAAATTGATTTTGAGTTTCTTTAATAACTGATAAAATTATTGTTGGAAAAAACTGGATGCAAGTGGAATTGCATGGAGAAAACCTTGGCCCTCCCAACGTATTAGTTTACCACTGCAACATTCTTCAACACAAGATCAGTTATCATGAGGCAAACTATTCTTGCATTCTTCTTCTTTTCATAAAGCCTTCCTTTTTTTCATAAATTGTCTGCCACTCTTTGCAGATTCACCCCAGAATCCCCGCTGGCAGCAGATCATGGTATGGGTCACATGCTTTGGGATCATCATCCTGGTGGCTATTGTGATTGCCCTGGGTGAGTAATAGAAGAGTTTTTATTTATTTGAACTTGTGCTTTTTGTGTTTACCAGATTTTCCTCTTGTCTACCAATATTCTTTTTGGGGAGCCCATCTCTCTTTCCACCCTCTTACCATGAAATGAGTAGAGCATTTCTACCTTCAAAAAAGCAACAAATAATTTCTGATGAAGTCTATTTTCTAAGAAGCTGGTTTCCACTCTCCTGAAAAGGAAGCTAGGTATGATCTTGCTGGTATTCTGCCCTTATTTTTCGCACTAGTTTTCTATGAAAATGTGTGGAAATGCTTTTGTGGTGGGTAATAGGAAGTGTCTGTGGGCACTGGCTGATATGACTAAAATAATTATTTTTCTCGATGGACCAAGCATAGCAAGATTTTAAATATTTGACTCACTGAATGGCCAACTCAGTCACATGAAATCAAAATCCTGGGTAAAAACAATTTTATTGTGGTAATATATTGTAGTAATATCCATAATAAAAATAATGCAAAATTAATACCAATACATTACTCTTTCCCTCCTCCTCATATCATGACCCCCGCCGGTGTCAAATACTTAAATTGCTAAAAATAAAAGGTAACCTTATCAATTAAAGAATCATCTTATTAAAAATCTTATCTAAGAAAACCCACAAAACATTCTGTAAAAGAATAAACAAACCCAACAAATTATTTATAATCCATCTTCATTCTTCTCTTATAGTTCTTATTGTCCTTATCCAAAATGAAAAATAGAATCAAGATAAAAAAAAGTCCATTACTTTTTTTTAAAGAAAAGTAATTTCAGCTATTATCAAAAATCACCCAATGTCCCCTTATTTTCCAGTACTTTTCAACATATTTTTGAAATTTCTCCGACTCAATTTTAAACTTCTCCAACTCATAATCTTTTAAGATTCTTGTAAACTTGTCCCCTTCACTCCAAGACATAACTTTTAAAATCCAGTCCCATTTTTCTGGTATTTTTATTTTGCTTTCACAAGCAGCTGAAAGTAAATATCATATTATTGTTCTATCTTGTTTTGGAAAATTTTCCATTTTTAATCCCAACAGATTATCTGGAGTCTTCTTAAAGTCATAACCCAAAATCTTTGAAATCTCTTGTTGAATCATTTGCCAAAATTGTTTTGCCTTTTACAAGTCCACCACATATGGTAGAAAGAACCTTCATGTTTTTTACATTTCCAACACCTATCTGACTCCTGATTGTTCATTTTTGCCAGTTTCTTAGGTGTCATATACCACCTATACAGCATTTTAAAACAGTTTTCTTTGATGTTATAGCTCGTCAATATCTTCATAGAGTTCTTTCATAAGTATTCCCATTATTCCATTTGAATTTCTTTATTCATGTTAATTGCCCACTTTATCATTTTTTACTACTTCATCTTCTGTAGACCATTTCAATAATAATTTATACATTCTTGAAATCAGCTTTACATTATCACCAAGCAGAACTCTTTCCAGTTCAGTTTGCTCTTGTCTTATTCCTTCATTTTTAATGTCCTTTTCCACCAAGTTCTTAATTTGTTGCATTTGAAACCAATCGTATCTGTTATTTAATTCTTCAGCCGATTTTAATTCTACCTTTCCGCCCTGTATTTTTAACAATTGTTCATACTATAACCACTTTTCTTCATCAATATCAGAAGATAACTTTATTACTTCTGTTGGCACGATCCATAGCAGTTTCCTCTCATCTCCATATTTTTTATATTTTAACCAAGTATTTAACAAATTTCTTCTTATATAGTGATGAGAAAAAAAACCATCCATCTTATTTTTTCCATAATACATATATGCATGCCAACCAAAAATATTTCCATGACCTTCCAATACTAGAAGTTTTCGATTCAATAACATCACCCATTCCTTTATCCACACCAAACATACTGCGTCGTGGTATAACTTTAAGTCCGGTAATTGGAATCCTCCCCTTTCTTTTGCATCGGTTAAAATTTTCATTTTAATTCTTGGTTTCTCCCCAGCCCATATAAATTCTAAAAATTTTCTTTGCCATTTATTAAATTGTTTACTATCCTTCACTAATGGACTTGTTTGAAACAGATACATAATTCTTGGTAGAACATTCATTTTAATTGCAGAAATTCTACCCAACAATGATAAGTTGAGCTTATTCCATTTTATCATATCTTCATCAGTCTTACACCAAAGCTTTTCATAGTTATTTTTATACAAGTCAATATTATTCATTGTAATTTCCACACCTAAATATTTTACTTTAGAGGTGACCACATTCTGTTAAGCTTTGTCATTCTTTCTGTTTCTTGTATCTTATGAAGTAACAGTGGTGTTACCTGTATAGGACATGAAATCAAAATCCTCATGCACAGTGGGATTCACGGTCTTCTTCATTGCTTTGTTCCAAGAGCTGTGGTCATGTATTGCATAAGAACATAAGAGAAGCCATGTTGGATCAGGCTAATGGCCCATCCAGTCCAACACTCTGTACACACAGTGGCCAAAAAACCCAGGTGCCATCAAGTGGTCCATCAGTGGGGCCAGGACACTAGAAGCCCTCCCACTTTTTCCCCTCCCAAGCACCAAATTGTGACCTTGAATGCAGGATCAGAAAGTTATCTATCACCCACTCGTTTTCTCCCTGAGATATGTGAACCTTCTGGTCAAGTAAGATCCTGAAGCATACCTATTCATATCCCAATCTCATTTATTCACATTGCATATGGAAAAGGTTTCCTCTGAATGAAAACTAAAAAGAATCCCACCATGCAATATCTCCTTTGGCATCTACCAGAACCTAGGTAATGTTTGAGTTCAGTGACATAAGATCAAAAAAACTTTTATTCCTGGTATAAGCACAATTCTTCAGATACATTGAAACAGAGGTCACCAACCATTACTTATAGGTAGAGGGTGGGAAGAGTGTTGCCATGATGGACTGATTAGAGTCAATATGCATAAGTAACTGAGCAATAAATATAGCTAAGATTGGATTAAGACAGTAAGTAAAACCTATGAATAGCAGCACTTCGTGTTCATTTCTCCTTTGGTGCATGGTTTGATCTGTTTGCCCTATGCAGAGAACCGAAGGGCATTGCTGGCATTTAATGGCCAGGGGTTGCTTAAGAACATAAGAACATAAGAGAAGCCATGTTAGATCAGGCCAATGGCCCATCCAGTCCAACACTCTGTGTCACACAGTGGCAAAATTTTATATATATATATATATATATACACACACACACACACACACACACTGTGGCTAATAGCCACTGATGAACCTCTGCTCCATATTTTTATCTAAACCCCTCTTGAAGGTGGCTATGCTTGTGGCCGCCACCTCCTCCTGTGGCAGTGAATTCCACATGTTAATCACCTTTTGGGTGAAGAAGTACTTCCTTTTATTCGTTTTAACCTGTCTGCTCAGCAATTTCATCAAATGCCCACGAGTTCTTGTATTGTGAGAAAGGGAGAAAAGTACTTCTTTCTCTACCTTCTCCATCCCATGCATTATCTTGTAAACCTCTATCATGTCACCCCGCAGTCGACGTTTCTCCAAGCTAAAGAGACCCAAGCGTTTCAACCTTTCTTCATAGGGAAAGTGTTCCAGCCCTTTAATCATTCTAGTTGCCCTTTTCTGGACTTTCTCCAATGCTATAATATCCTTTTTGAAGTGCGGCGAACAGAACTGCACACAGTACTCCAAATGAGACCGCACCATCGATTTATACAGGGGCATTATGATACTGGCTGATTTGTTTTCAATTCCCTTCCTAATAATTCCCAGCATGGCGTTGGCCTTTTTTATTGCAAACGCACACTGTCTTGACATTTTCAGTGAGTTATCTACCATGACCCCAAGATCTCTCTCTTGGTCAGTCTCTGCCAGTTCACACCCCATCAACTTGTATTTGTAGCTGGGATTCTTGGCCTCAATGCGCATTACTTTGCACTTGGCCACATTGAACCGCATCTGCCATGTTGACGCCCACTCACCCAGCCTCAACAGTTGCTTGCTTGATCCATCTCATAGTCACATGTACCCTTGTAGACTCATCTCAAAAATTTCTTGGTCATTTAGTGCATATTCAAGTACTGCAAGGAAGGAGGTCTTCCTTGCCTCACACATTTTTTTTTCCTACAGGGGAATCTTGTTTGTCCATTCCTCAGGCTCCATATGGTCTAGGTCACATGATCCCAGGACATGTGGAGTCCAATTAAGGGGCAAGTAGGCTCCCTGCAGCCATTTCCAATAAGGCAAATGGTGCCAGAGGGAAGACAGAAGCCCTTCCTCTGCCCTTACTGTGCTCCAAGCCATGCCAAGTGACTGAGCATTTTTTTAAGTCGAGTCCCTTGACAGTATGTGTGAGTGTGACTGGTCAGGCCCTCGGAGGGCTCCTATCAGGCCCCTGGGCAACATCTGCTTCCTTCTCCCTTTCTCTTCCTTCCTTCTGTATAACTGCTTGCTTTGCAAGGCTTGCTCAATCGCACAGGAGCTATAGAGCAAAGCTTCCATTTTCTCAATCGGCTGAGGCTCCTCACTTGGGGAGGAAGGGGGAGGGGGGAGAGAGTATGTTTTGCCAGGCTCTCTCAATTTCTTAGCAGAGCTATTGAGCCAAGTTGCTCTTCCTTCTATTGGCTGAGTCTTCTCTCCCTCCTCGTCCCCTGGGGAAGGAAGAAAAGCGCCAGAGCTTCCTTTGCCCGGTTCCCTGGATCCCATAGGAGAGATACAAAGAAATCACCTTTAAGACCAGCAAGTGCTAATGTTTTAAGCATGTTTTATTTTAAGTTCTTTTTTTAAAAAAATCTTTGTGTTAGTCTGTGTCCTTTATAAAGTTTATATCTCTGCTGCCTGGCATTACGTTTTATGACACACATGGTCTGGCCCGACAAGGTCTCATGTATGTCATATTTGGCCCTCATAACAAATGAGTTTGACACCCCTGATTTAGATGCACCAAAAGTTGAGGAAAGAGTTGAGAGAGGCAGTTGTTTCAAGGCAGACTCAGAACCCAGGGAGATGCCTGGTGCTAGCGAGAACTGGCTGAAGGTTTTAGCTTTTGAGCTGTTCTTGCCAGACAATTCTACAGGCCGGGCTGGCACAGAGAATCGGCTTGGGGCTGGGTGGTGGTAGTGGCATTAAGCAGTCATTCATGAAATAAAAACATATTCCAGTCTCTTTGCTTAACCCTCCCCCCCAATAGTTTAATATTTTGAGCAGCTCCTGGTTTGAGGTACTACTACTAACCATGTGTAGTGTGGTGCCACACATTCAGATGTTCATTCAGCTATGGCTACTTTAATTAAACCTTGATTTCACATTATATTTACTTCTCTACATAGCTTAGGAGAGGAATAAGCCATAATTAAACTGGGATCTGTGTATTCAGACAGAATACAAAGCTGTAAACAAGACTATCCGTGGTTGATAAACCAGACCTTTTCTTCATATCCCAGACAGATTGAATCTGACTAACCCTAGTTAGTAGAGTGGCCTGTGCTGAGAAATAGTTTAACTAAACCATGGTTTTGTATGATGTCTGACCAGTCTATTCACTGTGTATTCTGACTGGCAATGGTTCTTTGGAGCCTCATAGCCAGTATTCCCTGTAAGTCAAGTTTGCGTGAGCTAGCTCACAGATTTTTAGCCTCCAGCTCATTTTTGTCTTAGTTCAGGAAAAATTGTCCCAGAGCAAATTAATTTATGCTGTAGCTCACAACTTTAATGCCAGTAGCTCAAAAAATAGAATTTTGCTGACAAGACTCTGCAGCTTAGAGGGAACATTGCTCATAGCAGAGGTCTTTCCTAGCCTTCCAACAAAGATCTTTTTAAAACGAAGATCTGGCAAAGGGACAAAAGGCCATACCTAAAACCTATTGTATACAATGAAATAACCTGGAAGATTGCTGACCTAAGAGCAACAATCTTCAAACAAAGAAACTTCAGATGAAAAGTACAACACAAGATTGCTGAACTTGGGTTCATTCACAAATTCAGAGTAATGGATTCTGCCCCCACCCCCATTGGCTGAATAGGGACAATGTTCTTATCTCACTACAGTTGCTATAGGGACATAGTATTCTTCACTACAGTTGCTAATTTTCTGTCCCCAGACACTTCCCCTTTGTTCCAATCAAGCTGTTTGTAATATGCATTGTACCTCTGCATTCTGAGTTCCTTATCTGGAATACCCCTTCCACCTTCTGACTGGATATAAAGATTCAGAGATCTCCATGCCTGCTTGTACCTGAAGAAGAGAGCTTTGTGTCTTGAAAGCTTATATCTAAAACATCTTGTTGGCCTCTATGGTGTTCCTGGACTCAAATCTAACTGATATGCTTTATGGTTTTCCTGCTCCACATATCAGGTAAAATTACTGGTTGAGTCTGGGATTTTGCAAATGTTTTCAAAATATTGATTCAAATTAATAGCTCCAGGGCTTTTTTTGTAGAAAAAGCCCAGCAGGAACTCAGTTGCATATTAGGCCATACACTCAGCACCAAGCCAGCCGGAACTGTGTTCGTGTGCATTCCTGCTCAAAAAAAGCCTACATTCAAAATTGTTTCTACAGATGCTTTTCAGAATTCTTTGCTGTGACTAAGTTAACTACTCACTCCTGTTTTTTGGTCACTGTGTGACACACTGTTCAACTGGATGGGCCACTGACCTGATCTACCATGGTTTCTCTTATGTTCTTATCCTTCACTGATCCAAATGCAGCTATTATGAAAAAAGTAGATTTCAAGGGAAATCCTCTTTATATTTTTTTTTTTTAGTGTTGCTGTTGGAGGCTGAGAAAAGGAAAACTGAGGGTGGCTCTTGCCCAGTGAAAAGGAATTGCTTGTCTGACAATTTACAATCTTTTCTACGAAGCAGATTCTGTAACCAAAGCCAAGATAACTCTTTAGGTAAAATGAATAAACTTGTACCTTTATTTTGCTGACCTCTTAGGTAAGAGAAAAAGGTGAAGTTACAAGAGCTTCACTTTACAATTATACCGCATGTCATTGGTATGCTCAGGCATCTCATCTTCTGTAAACACTGTAGATGTATTTATATAAGCACTATGAAATGTCAGTAGTTTATTCAAGTAGTAACTTCAGCAGGAAAATGCTTCATTTTTGTACTGTTGACTCTGCCAACTTGGCTCTGAAATAACAGGTTTGAGTCCACTGGTGCCTTTAAGATCAACAAAGTATCTGAAGAAGTGTGTGTGCACATGAAAGCTTGTACCAGAAACACAACTTTGTTGATCTTAAAGGTGTCACTGGACTCAGACTTTGTTCTGCTGCCTCAGATCAACATGGCTACTCACCTGAAATATCACAGTTTGTTCTGCAAATTCCATGTCAAACCTCTAGAGGGCTGTATCTGTCTGCATTATCTTAAAAAAACTGGCATGAAAGATTTATATATTTGTTATCATGTCACAGCTGACTTATGGCGATCCTGTAAGCAGGACCGGATCTACATGTTTTTTGAGGGGGGGGGGGGATTAAAAAATGATGCCCCCTTTTGGGCCATTCTATATTATGATCCCATAGAATACAATGGACTCCATATCCAATTTGGCGCCCCCCCCTCCGTCGGCGCCCAGGGCAAGCACCCCGCTCTGCCCCCCCCCCCCGATCCAGCCCTGCCTGTAAGGTTTTCAAGGTGAGAGACATTTTAAAGTGGTTTGCCATTGCCTGTCTCCCCGTCACAACCCTTGGAGGTCTCCCATCCAAACATTAGCCAGGATCAACCCTGCTTAGCTTCTGAGATCTGACAAGATCAGGCTAGCCTGGACTATCTATGTCAGGGCTAAATAAGCAATATATCTGCCTAAACAACTCCTGCTTACTTTATAGTTGTGTCCAGAGTAAACGAACAGTTTACTCCTGCATAACTTCAGCAATAATATTTTTAATTTTAATAATGTGTACATTTCTATCTCAGGGAAAATAAACTGAGTTGATAGTGCAGATAGTAGCATTTCACTAAGGTTGTTTGAGAACATTACTACAGCACATAGCTATGCACAACCCTTGTTTTGTGTGTTGTCCTGAACAAAAGCTTTGAGTCTCTCCTAGCAGGTTTTTCAATGCTGTCTGGATCCTCCCAAAACAAGTATCAATGTTTCCACAGATTCTGGCAGTGGTACCTCTGCCCAGTTGCCTGGCTGAGCCCAGGATAGGGTTGCCAGACTCAGTTATAGACCATATAGGGTGGAACATGAAGGGGCAGTCGTCAGTGATGGTGTGACATCACTTCCAGCAGAACCTAGACGTGATGCCCTGCCTCTGTAAAAATCATTCAAAATTCTATTGAGATTTTTGGAGTTCAGTGAGACAGATCCAAGGTATTTGAGACAGAGGCAGAGAACTACAAAAAACTGCATATTTCTGCCCTCTGCAGTCTGGTTTTTCCATTTCCATGTAATTGTTTAACAACTTAAAATACATTGCTTAATGCATGCCTTGAGTGTGTACACTTTTGTACTGGGAAAATGTGGGTGAGGGAATGTGTATGTGTGTATGTGAATCAATGAGGGTTGCCAGCTGAGGACTGGCTATGCCATGAAGCTTTTAGGAGTGGGCTAAGTGCTGCTTGGCATTGTGTGATGCTGTGTGATGCTACTTCTAGTCAAGTAATCAGAAATGACATCACACATCACAGTGACACTTTAGGTATACCCCAAATCTCCATGGCTTTATCATAGAGATTTGTGGGATTGCTAGAGCATCACAGTAATGTGTGATGTCACTTCCAATTACATAACTGGAAGTGACATTGCAGCACATGATAATCCCACCCCACCCCAATCCCATCCCCAGTTTGTCCTGATGCTGTACCAGGCAGCAGCCAACAGCAGAAGTGGAGGACAGGAGATCTGCTAGAGTGGGGGACCTGATCCCCCAAACTCCGATACATAGGTATTCAATTTGAAATGGCTACTGATTCAAGAATACTAATTGGGGGGTGGAGGAATCTTCAAGGCCTGGTTCCCTTGGCATCACTTGGGAAATGACAATATTATATTCCTGTTGTGTCTGATGGTTACAATGTGGTGGTCCAGCTCCATAGAGGTCATGGATATTGGTGAGGAACTGAGTGGGTAACTAGCAATAAGGAGCTATTCTTGCTGTTTGGCTGACTTGACAGTGCTGCTGCATGCCCAGTTGCCTAGGATTGCTGTCCAATGGTGAGCTTGTGCCCACCAGCTACGACCAGAACTTTTACATCGAGACTAGACTACTGCAGTGCACTGTACATTGGTCTCCCCGCCAAATCAGTTCAGAAACTCCATCTAGTAAAGAAAGCCTCAGTTTGGCTATCATGCATATTATTCCCATCCCTGGCTGCCCATCAGTTACTGGGCTCAATTTAAGTTATTGGTCATCATATACAAAGCCCTTTAATGGCCTTGGAGCCACATATCTGTGAGATCACCTTTCCCCCTTGGCTGCATCAAGACAGCTTTGCTCATCTGTGCAGGGTCTTCTGCAGGTGCCAACTAGTAAATGGGCAAAATCAACAACTTCCTGTATACATGCCTTCTCTGTTGTGGCCCCCACCTTGTGAAATGGCTGGCCTGAGAAGGTCAGGAAGGCTCCCATTCTCCTGGCTTTCTGCAAAGTATGCAAAACAGAGGACTTTTCTGCACTGGCAATAGACTTTGCAGTCTGTTAAATGATTCACAACATGAACTTAAAATTATTAGGAACTCTGTTCTGTGTTACTGTGTATAATGTTGAAACTAGGATCCTTCTGTGGAATTTTGCATTATTTAATGTGTCATGTTAATACCTCTATTTTGCTTCATTTCTGTTTTTTAGACTTCTGGTTGAGTCCAAGTGAGAAAGGCGAACTATAAATAATGTAATTAAAAACATAAATAATTTTTTTAAAAAACCAGCCACCAGCTAGATTTCTGGCCCCACTGGTGGACCTCCTTATGGCACCTGTAGTTTGGCTAATGTCTGACACAGTTGGACTGGATGGGCCTTTGGCCTGATCCAATATGGGTTTTCTTATGCTTCTATGTTCTTACACAGCTGGCAAATAACTAACTGGAAAGTGCAGAGAGACTCCTAAACTTACTGACTAGAATCTGCCCATTATAAATGGGCGATTAGTTAGAACATTAATGGAATGTCTCTCTCCCTCTCCAGTGAATTCTACTTGCCAGATCTGCCCTCTATACTGGCACCACCACCAGGACAAATGTTACTGGCTCTCAGAGGATATGAAATCCTGGAATTTGAGCCAAAGTGACTGTTTTGAGAAGAAGGCTCAGCTGGCGGTGTTCCAAGGCAAAGAAGAGATGGTAACTCAAACAATCTCACATTTTCATGACCTTTTGAGTATATAGTGAGGTCAAAACCTTTCTGACCAAAAGTATCATTGTTAAAACAATGGTTTTTATAAAGTGTTACTTCGTCAGACCTGTGATATTGCAGTACCTGCAGTGGAGGGTGGAGGATTCTCGAAAATATGTATCCTCGAAAATATAAACCTTTTCAAAGTTAATGCTCAGGTGGCAAGTAAGCAAGCTCATGACCAAAACCCAGCTTGGAAGAGACTGGATGGGAACCTACTTATTACTTGCAAGTGTTTCTGAAAACCAAGTTCAGTGGAGTCAAATGGTTGCACTCTGCGAAGGTTGAAAAGAGACTCAAATTATTTAATTGCACTTCCACAAAAAGGAGAGTTTTGTTGTCTGTGTGTGTGTTGGTGTTTTACTGACTATCAAAGGACTTGAGTGCAGGCTAATGCCATACAGGGGCACTCTTGACTTACAAGTCCCAAAACACCTGCCACTACTTTAAAAAGGTAAAGGTTACAATGTGGTGGTCCAGCACCAGTTGTTTCCGACTCTGGGGTGATGTCGCATCATGACATTTTCACAGCAGACTTTTTACAGGGTGGTTTGCCATTGCCTTCCCCAGTCATCTACACTTTCCCCTCAGCAAGTTGGGTACTCATTTTACTGATTTCAGAAGGCTGGAAGGCTGAGTCGACCTGGAGCTGGCTACCTGAAACCAGCTTCCACTGGGATTGAACTCAGGTCGTGAACAGGGCTTAGGACTGAAGTACTGCAGCTTTACCACTCTGCGCCATGAGGCTCCTGCCACTATTTAATGAAAATACAAATGCCTCACGTGGGGAAATGGTTTTGCCCATCTCTGCCCACATGAGAGCTTGGAAATTCTGTAGCTGTGTCCACCCAACAAAGAGCCTCCATCCTTACTCCTGTGTAACCTATTTCTCTCTGGGCATTTCTGCTGCCATCTACTAATCAAGAAGTGCATCTCCTGCTAAAGGACTAGCAGTCTTTATTGCATTAAAATTACTCTTACAGTGCTTTGGTCTCATTTGATTTTGTGGGGAGTAGTGTATGCCCTTGCACACTTTGGGGGTGAAGGGACTGGCTGCTGTCCCCTCGCCTCCTCAGTGTAACTGAATGGGCTCACTCTGGTTACAGAGATCAGACTATCAGTGTTCAAAATATAAAGAAATAGGATGTTTAAAAGTGCACATTTGGTCCATATACATAGCAAACTGAGCAAGAATCAAATGAAAAGCGATGTAACCACAGTCCTCTGACCCTGGTTTTTTATTTATCTCTAACAATGATTAGAATGAGGATAGGCTATTCTTGAAGCTGCAAGTTTCAGAAATGTTCTGTTGCCTTGGTTTCCTATAGCGGTGTTTCTCCTTTTTGCTCATTGCCATCACAATGTTCAGAAATGAGACAGCTTCTCATATGAAGGCAAGATGGCTAAGAGAATGAAGAGTGCTTCTTCCTCCTGCTTCACCAGCTTCTTGTGGCTCATCTTTCTTTTCCTGTCCCCCAAAAGGAAGATGGAGTCCTTCCCTTTGGAAGGGTCTGTGATTTAGATGTGACTTGTCTATTTATCTGCTTATCAATGAAGCTGGATGACTCTTGTGCTGGAGTCATCATACACTTGTGTACCTGCTAACTTGCAAAAGGTGGTTAGCATTCTCTGAGCATTTACAGAGTGCAAATCAAAATATTATAACTTCAACATAAATCTGTGGGTGTAAGGCCTTTCACCACACCTAATTTTATCAAAGTATTATTTGCCTGGCATAGAATTCCAGCCTATCCAGTTTTTCTGTTTTATGAACTGAGCAGTTGAACATATGAACATATGAAGCTGCCTTATACTGAATCAGACCCTTGGTCCATCAAAGTCAGTATTGTCTTCTCAGACTGGCAGCGGCTCTCCAGGGTCTCAAGCTGAGGTTTTTCACACCTATTTACCTGGACCCTTTTTTGGAGATGCCAGGGATTGAACCTGGGACCTTCTGCTTCCCAAGCAGATGCTCTACCACTGAGCCACCATCCCTCCCCAAAAAATTAGGTAATTTTAGATTGATATGTCTGCACATGGGATTGAACATATGAAGCTGCCTTATACTGAATCAGACCCTTGGTTCATCAAAGTCAGTATTGTCTTCTCAGACTGGCAGCGGCTCTCCAGGGTCTCAAGCTGAGGTTTTTCACACCTATTTGCCTGGACCCTTTTTTGGAGATGCCGGGGATTGAACCTGGGACCTTCTGCTTCCCAAGCAGATGCTCTACCACTGAGCCACCATCCCTCCCCAAGTGTTTTAGTAAGGCTAAGAATGTGAATAGAACATTTTAAAAATTGGTTTTGAGGGACAGTTTGTGAATGCAATAAGAGAAATATATGAGAATGGGAAAGCAGTGATCAAAATAAATAATGAGAAATATTAATGATATAAAATTGGAAAAATGTAGAGAATTAGAAATGAAATTAATTTGGAAATGGTATAGAACACCGGCTCAACTAGCGTATATGATTAAGGGATTGAGATCCAATTGCTGGCTTTGCAAAAAGGAGAAGGGACATTATGTGCATTTATGGTGGGAGTATTCAAGAGTGGCTGAATTCTGGTGAAAGATTTTAGGAAAGGTGCAAGAAATGTGTAAAGTGAAACTTTCGGGAAAGGTGTTATTTATGGGAATATTGGGGAACCCTAAAGTGGATAAGTCTTTCCAGGAGATATTTAAAGCTATGGTTTTAGCAGCCCAGGCTGTCATAGCATTTGGTTGGAAAGATGCCACGAAATGGACCTTGGATAAACAGAACGGTTATTTATACGAATGGATTTAGTCAGATATATTATCAATACCAAAACAAGGACAGCAAGGAGAGGACAAGATTGAAGAAATTAAGGAAAGGTTGTATAATTATATAGGATGGGTAAAAACAGGAGGGGCCACTAATGAAATAAGGCTCAGGCTCCGAAGGGTGTGCATGTGGTTGAGAATATAAATGAGTTCTATAATGGTCAATTGGGGAGGGGGGAGGGAGGGAGGTAACTGATGGATCTGTAATATGAATATAAGATACTGTAGGAATGTAAAATAGAGAAATAATATGAGTTATAATACAAAATAAAAAAATTATTAAAAAAAACATTTTAAAAATAATATTAATTTTTAAGTACCCCAAACAGAAAGAAATAAAAAACCAAAATGTAACAGTGGTGGCTGGCAAGTCTACAGATAAACATAAATAAAAGGTATCCACATACCTAGAAATATCCATAAGCATACCTGGAATCTGAATGAAATATGTCCCTATATCTCTAACATCTTTAAGCTCCAACTGATTATAGCACTCAGTGCCCTGGAAGTTACATGTTCCAGTGTCCCTTGTGGCTAGGGCACTGCCATGGCATATCTATATATACAAAATAATAAAGTATGGCCCCCATCTGGGGATATCTAACTTTGTGGATTGAGATCACACACATACTAAACAGATTTCCCTGCAAATTAGGAAAAACCCTGAGGTTTGCAGAAGAATCTGAAAACATAAAAGCAATGCATTTGGGGTTTAAATTGCCCCCAAACAAGAAGTTTGTCTACGCCTGTGCTGAGGTGGTAAAAATGTAGTAAGGCAGGCCAGGAGTTTGCTGGTACTGTTACAGGAGTGGGAGGTGCTAGTAGAGACATTGCCACTGTTGGTGTGCATGGAGTGGGGGAGCTTCGGGGCAGGTGGGCACAAGAGTTGCCATCACTGTTGGTTTGTGTGGGGAGATAATTCTTATATTCTCAGAAGCATATTATACAAATCATCCAACACTTTGTGTAAAATGACAAATTAAGCTTTACTGGAGAAATATTTTACAGTGTGATAACTAATATACTTCATGGTACAGCATATAACAGAAGAAGAGCAGTTAGCTCACAACCGAAAAAAGAATGCAAATTAGCATCCTCAAACAAATCAATAAACAGATCCAAGCAGGCAGCCGTGTTGGTCTGAAGGAGTTGAACAAAGCAGGAGTGAAGTTTCACCTTTAAGACCAACCAATTTTTATTTAGAATGTAAGCTTTCGTGTGCTCTTAAGCATACTTCATCAGACGAGGAATCCAGCACAGTGAGCAAAGCCATACATAGCTGAGCAGAGCCATACATAGCTGGTAGGCAGTGGCCCAGAATGCAACATGGTACAGATTTAAGAACCAATGACAGTGAAGGAAAGTTATCTGGTAGGCAGTGGTTTAGAATGTAAAATGGTACAATGACAGAATTGTAAAATTAACAAATTGAGCAAACCTTTGATCTGAGTAGCAGGCTCATGCTATTCAGATAGGGTGGCCATAATGTCTGAAGGCCAGCCAGGGACACTTTGGGGGGGGAGGTAGGGGTGCGCGCGCGCGAAGCGTGCGCGCGCCGCCGGAAACAGGAAGTGACGTCACTTCCGGTGACGTCACTTCCGGTGACATCATGCCACCTGCCGGAAGCAGGAAGTGACATCACTTCCTGTGACATCATTTCCCCCGCGCCACCTGCCGGAAGCAGGAAGTGACGTCACTTCCTGTGACATCATTTCCCCCGCGCCACCTGCCGGAAGCAGGAAGTGACATCACTTCCTTTGACAGCACTTCCTGTGATGTCATTTCCCCCAAATATTACCACCCCCAAAATATACAACTTTAAAAAAGAAGAGAAACTTCACGATGTTCCCTGCTAAAGAAAAAAAGGCTCCAACAGCAATCCCTCTTGAGTCAGATTCACAGGAAAACAATCCACTATCCTTGATACCTTCTTGTGCTCACAAACATTTCAACAAGACTGTCCACAATATCAAAGGGTCTTGATCAGCCTAGTAAAAGCAACAAAGCAACCCTTATCTACAATCAAACTGAGATCAGAACTAAAACCACCACTGCCAGTCTGTGCCCCGTAGCCCAGCCTGAAGGCAGGCGGATACAGGTCTAGAAAAGCAGGTCCTCCCCAAGCAGCACACAAAAAGAAAAAGGTGTCACCAAAATACTAAAAATTGCAAAAGAGAAAGGAAACCAAGTTCTCTTCATATTATTAAAGTGATGGAACGAGCTGTCAAGTCACAGCCAATTTGTTCCTTACCTTCTGTTGTGTGATGGAAGTGATCTACTGTTGTCTGTGGTTGTTAGTTTCCTGAATGGAGCTTATCTGGAAAAAAAAGAAACACACTGTCAGCAGTTTAAAATTACTTTGCATCTTGGCAGCTCTTCCAACACACCCAGGAGGTGGCTGCCTAGTGTCGTTTTTTTTTTTTGGGGTATCGCCATTAGCCCTAATCCCCAGTTTTGTTTTGTATTCCTTTTATAATTACTATTAAATTCTGGTCTTACATTAACATACGCCCGCACAGTGGAGCTTCTTGGACCTCGACTTCTCCCTGGACAAAGAACACGGCTGGTAGGATGGGACTTGCGTGCTGTGGGCCCAGGCGGTGGGCCCGCAGGTGTGGGCCATCCCGACTCCCACGCTGGACGAAGGGCTGTGGTGTGGAAGGAGCGACACAGGTTTCAGTCTTTCGCTTTTTTACTGAATTTATACTTCTCTGATTTCCCTGAAGCCTTGAGGATATCTTTCTTCTCCTTAATAAAGTGATAAAATTGATCACAATCCATATTAAAATTCAATCTGACTTGCAGCTCTGCTTTCACCAGGTCTATGCTACAACGATTCCTGGTGTCCGTCCAGTGAGCTGACATGAGGCTGAATACCCTCTCCACAAAAGCGTTTGAGCATGGGATACTCAGGATCTTGCTTACAAGAAGCAAGAGGTTTTCGCACTTCTGAGACCGAGTTCCCATCTCAGAGAATATGGCCACCCACTTTTTATCCACAGTGATTTCTGGGTCAACACAGGCCACTTGCTCATCCAGCAGGCTCTTGGCATCAGTGTATTCACTGTATAGGTGATCCAGGTTTATTATTTTCTCCATTTTCAGCTGCTCAGCAGCACACCGCAGGTGGTCATAAGTCACACTTTTTTTAAGAGAAAATGGTGTCAAAGCACACAGGTGATTTTTCTCAGAGAAATCAAACTTTTCTTCCAGATAGGTGGTGGTTCTTTCAAAGAACTTGAGGAAGTCCTGCTTCGCTTTCCTTGCCTTCGAAGGTGGCATTTTGCGCAGCGCCTTATCTGTCTCCGTTCCAAAAAAGGAGTCAGCTTCGCGTTGCTTAAGGCTGTTTAGCAACCTGAGCATGGTCTCAAACAATTCAGGTGCTGTCAGTGCATCCCGCTCCAGAATCAGTACAGTCTCCTCAATAGGCGTCAGAGTGGTCTGGAGAAACATCATGTAAGTTTGCGATGTACTGTAGTCCTTTTCTCCAGACTCATCGTCAATGTGGCGCCATATCAGAGTAGGACAGTGGTCCTCTCCCAGCTTTTGAAAGTACGCTTTAACGGCTGGCCAACACTTCAACATCTTGTTTATGGCAGGCAAGAAAGATAGCCATCTTGTGCGTACATGTCGAAGCAGGTGATCACCCTCCATCTCCAAAAAATCAAACATCTCCTGAAGTTCCTCTGAGCGTTTGGCAGAAACAGAAAAATGACCAAAAGCCTTCAGTATGAGAGACTCGATGTCGCAGGTGAGCATATCACATCCTTTTTTGGCAGCATTGTGCACAATGTGTGCAGGGCACCTGGCGGGCACGATGTCTTCACGGCCTCTACTCAGAAGTGTGTACACAGAATGGTATTTTCCAAAGTTTACATTCGCGCTGTCTGCTGAGTATGCAGACAGACGAGCTAAGTCCAGCTGGTATTTTGCCAAGACATCCAAAATCCTTCGTGTGACATTCTCAGCCGTTTCATTGGCATCTTCATAGAAATCAAGAAGACGATTTGAAATGCCGTCCTTCAAAGTGAAGTATTTAAGGCATAGGGGGAACATTTTCCTGTTGCCATGATTTGATGCGTCGCTGGAAACGCTGTAGAAACAATGTGCTGTGTCAAGATCTAACAGAATCAGTTCTACAGAGTAAGGTGCCAAGACATCGCTTATCAAAGCTGCACCCTTTGTTTTCCCAAGGGTCATCTTGGTCACAGTCTCGGAATCGGAAAATGCGGCTTTGCACAATTTGACACCGCAATCAAGAGACCGGTATGATAACGCATGCCTGTTATTGTGGTATGCCAAGGCTAGTTCAGCAGCCGAAATTCTGGCCTGAGCAGCGGTGTCTTTTTGGTAGGCGAAAAAAGTTGTGATGGATTTTGAAGTTCCAGCTTGGCTTGCCGCACTCCTGTGAGAGTCGGTGTCCTTATGAGCTTTCACATCATTCACTCCACCGTGACCAATTCCTATCTCCTTAGAACACATCGTGCAGAATGCTTTGTTCTTGTCCTTTGTCTCTTTTAGCCAGGGGTAGGTGTTTTTCCATTCAGGATTGAACACAACCAAACGTTTGGGCTTCTTTTTTGGTGGTTCCTGGGGCTGGTGACCTTTGCCACCCCCAGCACCTGATGCTGAAGCCATGGTCTGCTGTAAGGGCCTAGATGAAGAGGGCAGAAGAATCGTGATTAAGTCCTCGCCACTTCTGGAGGACGTGGGCCTTGGACTCCAAGCTGGGGAGAGAGGGCTTGTTCAGCCGGGGGCAGGATTAAACCCGTAGAGGCCCATAGGCAACTGAAATCTTGGGGTCTCCTCTCGCAAATTATCTCCAGTCCTAATGCATGGAGGCTGGGAGGGCAGCAAGCGGGGGGGGGGGAATGGGGGGTGAGGCAGCCTGGGGCATCTAAAGGCGTGGGGGCCCATAGGACGCTGCCTACTTGGCCTATGTGTTACTCCAGCCCTGCATGCAAGACTGCAATGAAGGGTATTGATGCAATAGGCATACACACACGTGTAATGGCAGTGTTTGTGCAATGGAAGAGGTAAAAGGTGGGGGGCCGCTGCCCAATGGGAGCCCCGTTCACACGTGCTTGGGGGACCCAAGCACAATGGGCGAGGCGCACACACGGAACCTGGTGCTGCTGCTGGCGCGTGGAAGCAGGCCTGGGATTCAGGGTCAGGTCAGACGCCACTGCACCTCGGCAAATGGGGGGAAGGCCACTTACTGTAGTCTGTAGGGGAATCCTTTTCTCTTCTTCTCCCCTCTCTCTTCTCCCCTCTCTCTTCTTCTTCTTCTTCTTCTTCTTCTCTCTCTCTCTCTCTCTCTCTCTGCAATGGGCAAGCAAAGCAGATCGAGTCCCGGTTAGGCCATCCCTCCACTGGAAATAATGAAGGATAGGGACACCTCCTTTTGGGGTGCATAGAATTAGACCTCCTCTACCTCAAAAAACAGGCGCCTTCCCCAGAGACCTGCATATCAGCTCTTCATTATAGCGTATAGGAATCGGTCACCATAGGGAATAATGGAGAGCCCAGCTTTCTGATGACCCTGCTTTCCCCCGCTTTCTGATGACCCTGAAGCGGGGGAGAGGCCCTCCAAAACGGGGGATCCCCTGCCCCCACCTGGGGATTGGCAACCCTATCTCATGAGCCTTGGATAACACAGAAAGAGCCAGAAGTGCACAGTCAATGGCAGGGGGCGATTCCACAGTGCTGTAAGAAACAAATCCAAATAAAAGATGTTGTTGCTAAAGGAAAACTGGTGCATGTTTGTTTGTCAAAGACTTAGGATATAACATACTGTTTGAAGTACCACAAAGCCAAAGCTGAAAATAACACAAAAAGGGGAACAGGCAAGTATTTATGGACTTTGAGAATGGGAACATAACTGTCCAGTGAAGGAAGTACACTGAACTGATATTTACAGGTCCCACAGAAAAATGGTCTACAGTAACAGAACTCACTGCTGGGCAGAAAGGCAAAGATACTTGCAGGCCCTGAGATTTCAGTGGCATGAAAGAAGCCCACAGTGCTGTTTGCAAGATCTGAAGCACACACACACACCAGAAGAAGTCTGAGTACAGTCAAATGGGGTAGCGGAAAAGTATGTCCAGATCTTCAAAAGCATAAATGCAGATCTTCAGAAGTCTTCCAATGGGCACTCTTCGCAGTGGAGGATGGTAATGCATGGGATGGAGAAAGCAGAGAAATAAGTACTCTTCTCCCTTTCTCACAACACAAGAACTCGTGAGCATTCGATGAAATTGCTGAGCGGTCAGGTTAAAACAGATAAAGGGAAGTACTTCGTCATCCAAAGGGTGATTAACATGTGGAATTCACTGCCGCAGGAGGTGGTGGCGGCTGCAAGCATAGCCAGCTTCAAGAGGACGTTAGATAAAAATATGGAGCAGAGGTCCATCAGTGGCTATTAGCCAGAGTGTGTGTGTGTGTATACAGCTCTTTTGGCCACTGTGTGACACAGAGTGTTGCACTGGATGGGCCACTGGCCTGATCCAACATGGCTTCTCTTATGTAGACATTTGCCTAAGACAGATGAGCTACAGAAGCATAACAATAGCGGAAGAAGCATTTGTTAAGGATCAGATGTGTTTGTGAAAGACTTAGGTTACAATGGTTGGCAATCCACTGGGAGGATTGGGGAGGACAGGGACAGGTGTACCAGTGTCTCACCAGCACACAAATACAATGCCATTGCTGACCAAGAAAACCACCCTGAAGTGATGTCATGATGTCAAGACAGTGCTCTAGGATACACCAAAGTTCTGTTTTGAACTATATAGTTTGAGGAAAAGCTTAGAGGGGCCCTCAGATGTCATTACTTCCCTTTTTCAGAGGAAGTGACATTGTACACTGGTGCACATGTTTGCACTCCCCCAACTCCCGTTCCCCCCCCCCACACACTGGTTTTTGTAGCAGGGGGAAACAGGGTAAATTGCTATCTGCCTAACATTTGTACAATTCAGCATCAAAAACCCATTAAGTATAAAATCACAAATATAAAAAGCAGCACAAAGTATATTGATCCTCCTTGTTTCGCAATGCATGTACTTGTGACAAAACTAGTAGTTCTACCACAAAAAAGCACAGTATGTACGTGTTTTGCAGAGGTAAACCTGCCGTGGGTCCTAACTGAAGGCCATTAGGAATATTGCTTTCTTCATATTCTGCTGTTTGTTTCTGCTAATCCCCACAGTCTTCCACAATTTCCCCAACCCATCCTCATAAGGAAATATCAGTGAAACATCCTTCATTCAAATACAAAGCTTAAAGACTAATGTTCAGGGGCCACAATCATCCCAGGGCCACTTCACTTTAAAAGATGCCTGCATGGATGGCACTGTCACATATTTCTTTATGTTGCTGCTTGTATTAAAGATTATTATATGCCTCTTATGTAAAGCATTTGCAGTTGCTTTATGTCTATGTAGAATGATTCAAAATGTTTTTTTGAAAGATGGGGCATTAACTAGAAGTAGGCTCTATAACAGGGGTGGCCAGATTTGCTTGTCACATAGAAGAAATGTCAGATGTTTGAGAGCCGCAAGACATGAACATGAGGAAGAGAAAGTGATAGAGCAAGAGGGAGGGAATGAGGGAGGCAACTTTAAATGCGTTCTCCAAGCCCTCCAAGTTCTCCAAGATATCTTTTTAAAGAATGTGGAGGAGGAACACACTTTCCAGTGAGTGTCTCAATTCACAGCAACTCAGAAACTGTAATATAGATTGAACACAACTCAGCAGGCATGAAATGCACCCTAAGTTGCATATAAAATCCAATTTAAGATAAATTACAAGTTAAAATTTACAAATTATAACAAGATGGTAAAACATAAGAACATAAGAGAAGGCCTGTTGCATCAGGCCAGTGGCCCATCCAGTCAACACTCTGTGCCACATAAGAACATAAGAGAAGCCCTGTTGGATCAGGCCAATGGCCCATCCAGTCCAACACTCTGTGTCACATAAAAACATAAGAGAAGCCCTGTTGGATCAGGCCAGTGGCCCATCCAGTCCAACACTCTGCGTCACATAAGAACATAAGAGAAGCCCTGTTGGATCAGGCCAGTGGCCCATCCAGTCCAACACTCTGTGTCACATAAGAACATAAGAGAAGCCCTGTTGGATCAGGGCTTCCTATGGAAGGAAGACATTTTAAAAGGTGTGCTGTCCCTTTAAATGTGATGGCCAGAACTCTCTTGGAGTTCAATTATACTTGTCACACCCTTGTTCCTGGCTCCGCCCCCAGTGTCTCCTGGCTCTACCCCCAAAGTCTCCTGGCTCCACCCCCAAAGTCCCCAGATATTTCTTGAATTGGACTTGGCAACCCTACCATGAAGGCAATGGCAAACCACCCCGTTAAAAGTCTGCCATGAAAACTTTGTGAAAGCAACGTCACCCCCTTGCACAGGGGACCTTTCCTTTTCCCATGTTGCCTAGAATTGCCAGCTCTAGGTTGGGAGATTCCTGGAGATTTTTGGGTTGAAGTCTGGGGTAGAAAGGAGAAGGAGATAGGGTTGCCAACTCCAGGTTAAAAAATTCCTGGAGATTTAAGGGATAGAGCCTGGTGAGGGTGGGGGTGGGATTTGAGGAGGGGTGGGACCTCAGACAGGTACAATAGCATTTCCTCCTGGGGAACCACGGTTGCCAATCACCAAGTGACAGCTGGAGATAACTCAATGTTACAACGGCTCTCCAGATGGCAAAGATCAGCTCCCCCGGGGGGGGGGGATGAATACCCTCACTTGGGTGGGTGGGAAGAGGGGAGGCACTAGCCCAGAGGCTCTTTCTGGAGCCCATTCTATTTTTCTCTTCAACAGGCCTTATTCCTAGTTAACATATAAACATCTGAAATACTTCCCAATCACTCCCCAGGTAAAAAAAATTCAATATATATCTTATTACATATTCTTGATATTTTAAATTTAATATGGCCATGATATGCCTGATCTGCAATATAGGAAATTTTCAGTCTTTTATCAATTTATCAAATGTGCATAGTTTTGCCTCTTCCTATTGGCTGGCATACATTACTCAATGCACTTGGATCTGTCATCTCATAATAAAATATTTATACTAATGGGGATAATCCTGGACTCAATACTGGTTTCAATTTATTCACAGAACAAAGACCATTGCAATTTATGCTTCAAAGAACTGGCAGCATTTTTCCCCACTGTTTCCCTCCTCAAAACATCCTCACCTTTTCTGACTTTGGGAGAAATAAATCTCCTTTCTCTGTTTTCAGCTTTTCACTAAGCATCAATGGGAAGATGGGACTCTATAGACGCTGATAAAGCATTTTGCAAACTGAAACAGTGCTATTTAGAAGCAGGAAATAGTAACAGTAAGACAGCAGCCGTGTTTTAATATGAACTTGGAGCCACATTTCTCCATTGCTATTAAGACAGACTGAAAGAAACCTGCAGCATTACTTCCCCCACCCCCCACAAAAAATCACTCTGTGCCACATAAGAACATAAGAGAAGCCCTGTTGGATCAGGCCAATGGCCCATCCAGTCCAACACTCTGTGTCACATAAAAACATAAGAGAAGCCCTGTTGGATCAGGCCAGTGGCCCATCCAGTCCAACACTCTGTGTCACATAAAAACATAACAGAAGCCCTGTTGGATCAGGCCAGTGGCCCATCCAGTCCAACACTCTGTGTCACATAAAAACATAAGAGAAGCCCTGTTGGATCAGGCCAGTGGCCCATCCAGTCCAACACTCTGCGTCACATAAGAACATAAGAGAAGCCCTGTTGGATCAGGCCAGTGGCCCATCCAGTCCAACACTCTGCGTCACATAAGAACATAAGAGAAGCCCTGTTGGATCAGGCCAGTGGCCCATCCAGTCCAACACTCTGCGTCACATAAGAACATAAGAGAAGCCCTGTTGGATCAGGCCAGTGGCCCATCCAGTCCAACACTCTGTGTCACATAAAAACATAACAGAAGCCCTGTTGGATCAGGCCAGTGGCCCATCCAGTCCAACACTCTGTGTCACATAAAAACATAAGAGAAGCCCTGTTGGATCAGGCCAGTGGCCCATCCAGTCCAACACTCTGCGTCACATAAGAACATAAGAGAAGCCCTGTTGGATCAGGCCAGTGGCCCATCCAGTCCAACACTCTGCGTCACATAAGAACATAAGAGAAGCCCTGTTGGATCAGGCCAGTGGCCCATCCAGTCCAACACTCTGCGTCACATAAGAACATAAGAGAAGCCCTGTTGGATAAGGCCAGTGGCCCATCCAGTCCAACACTCTGTGTCACATAAAAACATAACAGAAGCCCTGTTGGATCAGGCCAGTGGCCCATCCAGTCCAACACTCTGTGTCACATAAAAACATAAGAGAAGCCCTGTTGGATCAGGCCAGTGGCCCATCCAGTCCAACACTCTGCGTCACATAAGAACATAAGAGAAGCCCTGTTGGATCAGGCCAGTGGCCCATCCAGTCCAACACTCTGTGCCACATAAGATAAGGAGGGAAGGGAAGGGAAGGGAGGAAGGGAGGAAGGAAGGAAGGAAGGAAGGACGGAAGGAAGGGGAAAGAAAGAAAGAAAGAAAGAAAGAAAGAAAGAAAGAAAGAAAGAAAGAAAGAAAGAAAGAAAGAAAGGGAGGGAGGGAGGGAGGGAAGGAAGGAAGGAAGGAAGGAAGGAAGGAAGGAAGGAAGGAAGGAAGGAAGGGAGGGAGGGAGGGAAGGAAGGAAGGCCGCCCCCCCCCCGCTTTCGGCCCCCTTACCTTACCGACGAGTCCGGCGGCGGCGGCGGCGGCGGGGAGGCCGGCGCTGGAGGGCAGCGGCGCAGCCAGGCCCAGGCAAGCCCGGGGATTGCTCCGCGCCTGGGCCGGAGGGCCCAGCCGCCGAGCAGGTGAGCGGGCCGGGCGGGGGGTCGGGAACCGGCGGCCTCTGCAGAGGCCTCCGGCGGGGTAAGCGTGGCGGGGGTGGGTAGGGGGGGGCGAGAAGCGGCGGATGGGGGGTGGGCGGGAAGCGGAGGCCTCTGCAGAGGCCTCCGGCGGGGTAAGCGTGGCGGGGGTGGGTAGGGGGGGGCGAGAAGCGGCGGATGGGGGGGGCGGGAAGCGGAGGCCTCTGCAGAGGCCTCCGGCGGGGTAAGCGTGGCGGGGGTGGGTAGGGGGGGGCGAGAAGCGGCGGATGGGGGGTGGGCGGGAAGCGGAGGCCTCTGCAGAGGCCTCCGGCGGGGTAAGCGTGGCGGGGGTGGGTAGGGGGGGGCGAGAAGCGGCGGATGGGGGGTGGGCGGGAAGCGGAGGCCTCTGCAGAGGCCTCCGGCGGGGTAAGCGTGGCGGGGGTGGGTAGGGGGGGCGAGAAGCGGCGGATGGGGGGTGGGCGGGAAGCGGAGGCCTCTGCAGAGGCCTCCGGCGGGGTAAGCGTGGCGGGGGTGGGTAGGGGGGGGCGAGAAGCGGCGGATGGGGGGTGGGCGGGAAGCGGAGGCCTCTGCAGAGGCCTCCGGCGGGGGTAAGCGTGGCGGGGGTGGGTAGGGGGGGGCGAGAAGCGGCGGATGGGGGGTGGGCGGGAAGCGGAGGCCTCTGCAGAGGCCTCCGGCGGGGTAAGCGTGGCGGGGGTGGGTAGGGGGGGGCGAGAAGCGGCGGATGGGGGGTGGGCGGGAAGCGGAGGCCTCTGCAGAGGCCTCCGGCGGGGTGAGCGTGGCGGGGGTGGGTGGCGGGGGGCGGGAGAGAAGGGAGGAAGGAAGGCTTACCTTCTTCCGGCGGGCGGGCGGGCCGGCCAGGAGTCCCTCGGAGTCCTCAGGTCGGGAGGCACGCAGCAGCGGCTGGTTCAGTGCTGCTGGCTGCGCTGCTGGAGGCGAGTGAGGGAGTCAGGTCAGCGTCCCTGCACGTGCGTACGACTGTGTGGCGGGCCCTACGCATGCGCAGAGCCCGCCACCCCGCCGTGCGCACGCGCAGGGACGCTGGCTCCCTCACTCCCCGCCTTCCCCGCCCGCTTGCGCGGCCAGCTGGCTAAACCGGGACGTTTTAATGGTCCCGGTATAGCCAGGGCGGGAGGCGGGAAACGGGGGCCAGACCCGGGAAAGTCCCGGGCAACCGGGACGGTCTGGCCATAATTCAGATCAAAGGTTTGCTCGATTTGTTAATTTGGAGTGATGAGGTGGGAAAGGGGTGAGAGAGCAGAAAGAGTGATAAGGTGGGGGCAGAAAGAGAGAAAAAAGTGACAGTAGGCAGTGTTGAGAGAGACAGAAAGTAAGAGGGTGAGAAAGAGAGACGGAGAAAAGTGAGGTGGGGAGGAAGAAGCAAAGATGGGAGAATGGGATGACAAGCTACTGCAAGTTTCTTGTATGTTTCTGCTTGTCTGTTCATATTTAGAATGTTGTTATGCTACCTTTCTACTGTTGAAGGTTCCATTGCTAGAAATTGTTTTTGAGAGAATACGTTATCCCATTTCTGAATTGCACCAAGAGAGTTTTGCCATCACTAGTTATTTTCAGAAATATAGCAAGAGAGTGACAGCACTTTCTAGTTACATAAAACTTACTCTATTTCTGATACAGGACTTCTTAAAGAATATTAAACAGGAGACACGGACATACTGGATCGGACTCTACTTTTCTTTATCAGAGAATAAATGGATGTGGATTACAGGTCATCAGTATGACCAGAAGCTGTAAGTTGCTCCTTTTTCAGGGTGCCTTTCCATTAAGAAAACAAAAACAAAAAACCCGTAAGAGTAAAACATCAAGTCTGTATTGTTTGGGA